>NC_139218.1:119119637-119367137 GCF_055691185.1 Crinia signifera | reverse complement strand
CTGTAACTGGTGTATATCAGTTAATTTAGTGTGTGCAGAGCCCCTACAATGTTTATATATATATATATATATATATATATATATATATTCCTATTGTGGCAGGCAAATCAGCTTCAATAAGCAGGCGGCACTCCAACCTCAGAAGGTTACAAAAATGCAATTTTTTATTTTCAAATAGCCATTGCCTATTTGAAAATAAAAAATTGCATTTTTGTAACCTTCTGAGGTTGGAGTGCCGCCATCTTATTTAAGCTGATTTGCCAGCCACAATAGGACCTTGTATATATTGCGGTACTTGTGTACTTTCACGGCTCCCATCGCATGCCATATGTAGTGGCATGCGATGGGATGCGATTTTTGCAGGTTTTAACCATTTTTAATGTCAGGATTTCGGCGGTCGGGATTTTGAACGCCGGGATTTTGTATCAAACCTTGTGTAGTAATTACTTTGGGCTAAAAAGGCGCCCTGATTATAGAAGATGTCCGGAGTAACCAAGGTTGGTTAAGCCGGACGGCTCCAGCTCACCTGTTCGGCTATCGCCGCTTGATGTTATACTGCTAGGTGACGCTTGCAGGCAGGGAGCGAGCCGTCTGTCTCTGCTTCAGGAAGCCGCCGTAGAAGTGGAATCCCCAGGAGGATCAGGTGGTAGATTGAAGCCACAAAGTGTTTTTGTAGCGAAGACCAAGCGGGATCTATTGGAACGCCAAAAAGATGTTTGTCGGCAGGGAGTGTAGATATTTCCAGAGACCCCCTTAACGCGTTTCTCCGCTGTGGGTTAGGTATAGCAGTTTCATCAGAAGTAGTGAGTGAGTGATCCGAAGGGAAGTCCTTCAATGTTTATCAGATAGTGTGTCCAATCGAATTTGGTTGTCAATCACTCTCTCATTAGTGGCTATATATGTGTGAATATACATCAGCTGTTTCTTTCCAACAGATTGGAATAATCTGTAGGATTTTATTAATGTCCAGTCCTTCATATATATCATTCATCTCCTGTCTTTTTATATAATACATTGATTATCAAACAAATATCACTAACAAAAAAATAAAAACAAAACCGAGACAGACAGAATGAGAAATGGCATCTCAACATCACATACAGTACACTTTTTCAATTCCTTAATATATAAATATGCACAGGTTGAAGTATCAGAAACTGTTCTATATTTTTAGCTGGGGAGCTATGGCTCATCCAGTAAAGTCTCTGTCTCACACATTCATGAGCGGTACGACCCGGGTTCTAGTCCCCTCTGGATCTGAATTTCATTAGTTTTTATTAGTAAGCACCTTCCCTCTGAACTCTAAATTTGGAGGGTTTCACACTGCTGAGCCTATACAAGATTTCTCTTTGAAGAAAATTACTGTTGTGCTTTTTTTGGATGCCACACTTCTGGACCTTATTGGAAATACATGTCTGTTTATCATAATTGGATATACACATAGCTGTATCGGTTATATTGTTGCCCCTGATGAAGTCATTGTTATGATGAAACGCGTTGGTTTCTGTTCATACCGAACTTACCAACCCACCAGAGATACTATTGTAATTGTTCATGTACTTGGATAAACATTTTATGTACATTGTCACACCTTGCTAGGTGTTTTTTATGTTCTCATACATTATTCTATTCATTTTATGTATTAAATGATATATGTGAACTGAAGCTGTTTCACTATCTTAGCGTCCTCTGAAACCCCACTTTTTTGTATATGTGTGTATATATATATATATATATATATATATATATATATATATCTCCAAAGGATGACCCCACATGCGCCCTAATAGTGTAGCAGCTACTCTAAGACCCCCCCTGTTAGTAATATATTAGTCATTTTTTTAGTTGTAGCACAATTTAAAAATACCTTAAAGTTTTATCGCCACTTAGTGAAACTTTTAATTATGTAGGTTAGAATTTCCCAAACCTATTTGTTCTAGCTGAGATTGCAGTGCAGTTGTAAGTTTCTGTGACAGACTGAGAAGATCTCCTCATTAGAGTGCATTGTATGAGATGTGGCCGGTTAGAGGTTGCTGCAGGATAATCACTAGTTTTTCATGTTGCATTCTCTTCGTGTTACTAGGGTAGGTGTAGCAGTGGAGAGGCTACGTGTGAACGATCAATGCTTTTGAGAGGTCTCTTGTATCCTTTTTAACGTAGTAACACTATTATATATCATTCTTTTATTGTGTTTGTTGGGTCTTTGAGGGATTGCGGTGCAGCTTTCTGATCATCTGAAACACTGTTCTTTTACAAGAAGATGTTATATCCTAGGATCATCCATCTCCCCAGCAAATCCCAAGTGAGTTGGACTTTGGAAGAAAAGCTGTCTGGAAACAAAAGGAATCATTTAGTGTGCATTGTTTCTCAGTATTCCTATACATTTAAGTATACCTAGAATTTAAAAGTTATTGAGTCTTACACTGCTGCTCCTTATTCAGAAGCAGACAATCTGTATGGGAGTAATACTTGTTATTATTTTTCCAACAAATATGTTCTTAAAGTAACAGGCACTAGCCGGGACAACTGTTGTGAAACTGCCGTCAGCTGGTAAAGCATGCTAGGAGCTGGAGAGCCACGGGTTGACCAGGTCTGTAGTAGGGTACACCATTAAATGGCAAGCCATTTTACCAATATCACATTGCATCGGGTAAAAATGTATCCAGATACCGGGTTGACTGGGTGTCGATCGACAATGGTATGTTTGACCACCCCTGGTCAAACTGGCTTATATAGACGCATAAAGATAGTCGTGTGGCACTATTCAGACACCACCAGTGGGGCCATGGTCGACGAACACATGGTCACGGGACTTTTCAGGATTTTTTGGCGCCGGTCCACTTGGATCATTATTTACCATGCAAGTGGACATTAGTGGAGTTAGAATAGAATAGTTTGCCGAGCTAGGGATTTATGCCAATAAAATTATTGTAGTATATTTTATTCAATATTCGGGATTGAAAAATGCCCAAAACCGGGATTCCCGGGATTAGTTTCCCTAATAACAAAAACCCACCTTGGCTGGGTGGGTGGGTGAGCCGAGGAGATGGAGCCAGGGTGGGAGGACGAGCTGGGCTGATGGAGCCCGGGGTGGTCGCCTGGTTTAAGGGCTGGTCAGCTGGTGGGTTAGTGGGCTGGTCAGCCTGGTCCGCTGCTGGGCGTATGGGCGGTCTGGTCTGTTAGTGGGCGGGGGTTTGGGCCGGGGACAGGATGGAGGCAGCCTGTGCGGCCTGCGCAGCGTGACCTCTGACATCGTCACGCTGCCCGGGATGGGAGAAACCGGGCGGATGCTGAGCACCCACTCAGACGCTGCCCCGCATTATACTGCGCATGCTTGAGTGGAAACGCGCTTGGGTGGAGCTTAAGGACGCGATCTGTATTGGGTAGTGAGGTCTGTGAGTAAGGCTGGAGTGCAGCACCTTGTCTGGAGCATTGCCTGGATCTATTGGTGATAATACCATCTGTATACATGTGCTTTTTGTGTTATTTGGCTATAACACATGTACTTATGTAAGTGCTATTTGTCTAGTAAAGATTGTCTTTTAACTACAAAATACTACACTATTGTTTGTCTCCTCCTTTTTTCATATATATATATATATATATATATATATATATATATATATATATATATATATATACACACACATATATATACACATATATATACACACACACTTCCGGGGGACCGGCACTCCGAAATCTCCCAATGTAAACAGGCAGGAGTGCTCACAAGAATGAAGCATGCAAGCAAATCTGGAACGATGAGGGCACTCCCGCGGACTTCACAAATGCACTCTGACACAGTAGCAAATACAGATGCGTAGCTACGGTGGAGCCAGCGAAGCACTTGCTCCGGGTGCCGTGATGTCACCTGGTGCCGGAGCTTTGCACTCTGCCACCGGCTCCCCTGCCCTGCTCGCCCGCTCCCTGCCCTGTGAAAGAAAAAAACCCGGCCAGCGCTCTCATTGCGCATGCGCCAGTTTGGGAGCTATTGTCAGGCATGGGGGAGAGAGACAGCACAGCAGCAGGCCCGGCGACAGGGGGGGGGGGTCAAGGGGGACACCCGTGACGGACTTCAACGGTAAGAGGGGCCCCCGGGGATCAGACACAGATTTAGAGTGGGCAAAATATAGTCCCCCAATGTCTGCTCTCATAACACCTACTGGTTACGCTGGCCTGGGATTATCGGCCTCGGAGGTTGCGGCCAGGAGGAAGGGAGGTCCGCAGCGGCCACGGGAGCTGGGTGCTCTCTTGGTACTGTGGCCAGGAGGAGGCGAGGTCTGGAGCTGGGAGGGAGGTCTGTGGCGGCCGTGGGAGCTGGATGCTCTCTGGTACAGTGGCCGGGAGGAGGGGAGGTCTGCGGCGGGAGCCGAGTGCTGTCTGGGTACACAGCGGCCGGAGAAATTCTCCTCCCAGCCACCGGGCAGCAGTTATAAGCTGCTGCTTGCATAGAGCCAGCGCTGTGACAACTATGTGGCTGGAGGAGGCAGGGGGAGCTGCGGCACTGATGCTCTGTATATTGCCCCCTGAGACCCGAGCTTCCCCTGGAGTCTTCTGAGCACTGCAGTGTATAGCAGAGTCTACTATGTAGTAACTAGTAGTAACTGTCTACTATGGGGAGGGGGGCAATTGCGTCTCGGGAAGGTGGGTAAGTGTATACCATAAGGAGGTGGTAACTACTGTGGTGAGGGTCATTGTGGGTAAGGGGCATTACTGTGGGCTGTAGGATGAGGGAGAACATTAGTGTGATAGAGCACAGGCTACAGGATGAAGGAGTCAGTGTGATAGAGCCAAGGCCACAGGATTAGGGAGCCTGCCATGGTACTGTAGCACAAGCCATGTGGTATGGAAGGGTGTGATCAGTGTGATAGACCTCAGGGTGAGGGTATCCGTCAGTGTGATAGAGCCTAGGCCACAGGGTTAAGGAGAGTGTCAGTGTAATAGAGTGCAGGCCATGGGGTGAGAGAGTGCGTCAGACTGATGGAACACAGGCCGCAGGGTGAAGGGTGCATCAGGGCACAGGTAGCAGGGTGAGGTAGCACATCAGTGGGATGGAACGTAGACTGCAGTGCATCCAGTTTATGTTTCAGCATAGAGGGGGTGGGGGCCCCTAGAGATATCAGTGTATGGGGCCCCAAGAGTTCTGTTGCCGTCCCTGCACAGCAGCGTCTGCTGACTGCGGAGTAGACACGCGCTCGGCTCCCTCTCCTGAGTCCAGGACCCAGCCCCCCACCTGCCTGCACTGTGTATGTCCATGGCCGGGCTGGCACCAGGTATTTTCAAATGCAGTGCTGGCTGGCTGCAAGCTAGCGGGAGCCCACAGGTCCTCTCCCCTCCCAGTAAGTAACCAGGCTTGGGGTACTTCAAGACGGATCTGCTGCCGTCAGAACACACCGCAAGACGATGCAGCTCCGCAGGAAGTGGCACCTAGAGGTGAGAGGGGGTAATTTTACAATGTCGGGCGTGCACTGGGGGGTGTTTAACAGTGCCGGCAGTGTGAACCTGCGCATTGTCCGGTCACTGACTGGTCGGCTCAGCGACAGGGGGGTCTACAGTTTTATCACTCCCCTCTCTCCTGCCTCACTCCCTTCATGTTTCTCCAGCCTTATTGCTGCCTGTGACTCACCTTAGCCTCATCCTTGCTGCCTCTCACCATCTTTCCCTCCAAATACAACAGCTGGGCTACCTTTAACCCCTGGTGAACAGACCTGGTTTATAGTTTCATCGATGAATGTATTTACTATTGATCTTGCAGAATATAAAATCTTTTATGTTTTATTATCTGCCATGTCTTCCTCCCTGCTCTGTACTGGCCTACCCCCTTTTAAGTTTTATGCTATGTCCTGCTCCAACATCAGTCCCATTCTGCCCCCCACTCTGTACCACCCCCCTCCCTACTGCAAATATACTTACCCTTCCTTTCTGGCCAGGCTCTGTCTGGTCCTGTAGCAGTAAAAGCAATTGGAGGGGCAGAGCATCGAGGACCCATTTTATATACCCCCGATGCTCACCCAGGATCGCATTGTAATATGCAATCCTATCTTGGGGGATGTATCTTCCTGCACATGCAGGGACAGGCACTGAAAGGAACCCATCCCTGCGATGTGCTCAGCCATATGCTGGGTGTGTGTGTGTGTGTGTGTGTGTGTGCGCGCATGTATGGTCAGTGCTGATCTCCTCCAAGGAGGGGGGGGAGCGCGAAACATGCCCTTGCTCCGGGCACCATTGCACCTAGCTACACCGCTGGGCAAAGGTGCTGATGTTTCGGGATTTAAATCCCTTTTTCAAAGCATAACAAATGGTGCAAGACTTGCACCACCCTGGCTCCATCTCCTCGGTTTGCCTACCCACCCGGCCAAGGTGGGTTTTTTTATATTAGGGAAACTAATCCCGGGAATCCCGGTTTTGGGCATTTTTCAATCCCGGATTCCGGGATTGAAAAAATCATTCCAGTTTTGCTTATATATATGTATATCTATAGATAGATAGATAGATAGATATATCTATAGATATATATATATATATATATATATATATATATACACTGTAGCAGCAATAAGCAAGCGTCACTCTGAGTCTCATAATAATGGCAAAATCAAACTGGTATTTTTAATAGCTCGACATTTTGGAGCCCCTGTCCCCTTCCTCAGGATAATCCTGAGGAAGGGGACACAGACCTCAAAACGTTGAGCCATTAAAAACACCAGTTTGATTTCACCGTTATTACGAGACTCCGAGTGACGCTTGCTTATTGCAGCTACTGTATATACAGGGAATTCTCCCCAACTGGAAGGTACCGGAGCAGGAAAAAGGCTTAGATCTCCTCAAGCATCAGCAGAAGGGAGCAGCATAGGTACCCACCGTTACTTTTATACAGAGATTAGAGGATGAGCGTGCCACCGCTGCCAGCCCCGATTCTCAGAATCAAAATTAAGATCTGCCCTGCTATTTCTATCTGCAGGGACAGGTATTGGATGATATATCATTGACTATTTTTTTCACTTGACTCATTAGAGTATATTGAGAACACTGAATCCATATATAAATCTGAGTTAAACTGTACATTATATATAATTTTTTTCCTTTACAATACAAATTATGCACAGAGTTCTTTGATTTCTATTCTTGCATTTTGTTTTATATTGATGATTTGGTACGTGTGTAGTTTCACAGCGGCAGGCTACGCTACATTTTCAGCGTAGGCTATGCTACGTTGTCAGCGTACCCCAATGGCTACCTAGCATAGTCAGCATAGTGTCCCCGCGGCAGCCCTGCGTAGTCAGCGTAGTGTACCTGCGAGCTGCAGCTCTTTCCCCGGCATCCCTGGTAAGCCTAGTGTGCACCTGTCACAGCGCCGGTGCTGGCGGACGCCGGCAGAGAGGCGATTATCCGGGCGCAGACGGAGAGACGCTCCATCTGCCTGAGACACATGAGCGTCTCAGAAATTCTTGCGGCAGAGTACAGCAACCCATAAGGGAGACGGGGTTAGGGGTTCGGTAGCACGTGCGTCTCATGCACAAAGGGGGGTGCGGGTGCAAGTGCGTCTCATGCACAATAAAGGATGCATTTGACAGTGTTCCATGTGACATTCTGGCAAATGCCTCCCTTACAAACCCCCACTATCCACGGCAGCCCGAAGCTTGGCGAACGGACGCACTGCGCATCCTCCCGACCTTTTCATACCCCCACTTTCCACGTCGGCGTGGAGTTGATTTTATAAAGTGTGGTGAGCGCAGCTTCGCATAAAATGAGCCCAAAACGTGGCGAGCGCAGGGAACACTGCAAGTAATCCACGTCCCTTTGCTGCGCTCGCCACGCTTTGGGCTCGCCGTGCTCGCCACACTTTATAAAGTCAACTCCATGCCGACGTGGATAGTGGGGGTATGAACAGGTCGGGAGTACGCGTACCGAGTTCCCTCGCGGGAACCCACGCTTCAGGCAGGCGTAGATAGTGGGGGTGTTTCAGGAACACATTCACACCTGTCATGTCATCCTACGCTAACTACGTAAGCTCCGGCTACACGCTGACTGACTACGCTACCTACATAAGCTCCGGCTACCCGTGAATGTACTGACTACGTTGGCTGTGGGAACATGGCGCTGATACTGACAGGGATACTACACTGACTACGTAACTGCCGCTGTGAAACTACACAAATACCGATGTTTTTAATAAAACATTACTTTGCAGCAATCTTTTAGTCCATTTACACTCCAGTATTAATATACCATATCACATACTGACATATTGTTAGTAATTATTAAATAGTCTTGTTAATAAACTAACACATTAATTTACTTAATCTGAATATTTAATTAAAACCACTACAACACTAGGCTGTGCGCAGCACGGTGCACATTCATTTTAATTTGAACTAACAGTTGGTTGTCTAATGTGCAGCAGCTCACCTTAAGCCCCGTTGTTTCACAGCTCAGTGCACATGTATATCATTATTCTCACTACACTACATCTTCTCATATGCTGAACTACACTACATCCTTCCTATTCACTACACTACATCCTAACACATCACTACAATCTGAACTAAATCACTGCTCTATACTACACTACATTAAATTTACTAGAGCCAACTACACTAAGCCAATCTTATGCTCTGAAGTGGAAAGAGAAAATTATTACTAAGGGTGGTGGGGAAGGAAGTCAGCTTTGCAGAATGAGCTCACTGTGACGGTCAAAAGCAGGGCTGTGGAGTCGGTAGATCAGGGTTGCCGACCCTCCCGGAATTTGCGGGAGTCTCCCGAAAATCGGGTCCTTCCTCCTGGCCCCCGGAAGGGTGGGCAACCCTCCCGGAATCAGGGGGACCCCCACTGAGCCCCCCGATCGCGGCATTGATATGCCGCAATCCGTGGGTCTCAGGGGAGGGGGCGGAGCTAAAACGGCACAATCGTGTCGTTTTAGCCCCGCCCCCTCCATGGATAACAGTTATTTCGGCTATTTGCCGTAATGGGGGCGGGGCTTAATGATGTCACAGTTAAGCCCCACCCCCAAAACGAGTAATGCAAAATTCCTCTCCTGGCTTCTCCCGGAGAGGATTTTTTGAAAGTCGGCAACCCTGTAGATAAATGTTCCGACTCCTCTGTATTAATATGCAAATGTATTTGATACATTCTTTGAAGGAAAGAAAGGCAACATACATATTATTACTACAGAAATTAGAGGCTGGGAAGCCAACAGTCTACTGTATTGAACAGTTTAAGCAAAGGACAAACACAATGAAAACAACGTTTTATTAATTTTTTTATTAATTAATTAAATGGCTGGATAGTAGCAGTATGCATAATCATCAGGAACAGGAACTTTACCAGTTCAAAGATAAAAACCACATTATTTGGTTGTTTTGGGAACAAAAACAAAGCTTATCTATATGAACCAAAATCAAACTCTGTAAAACCTAGAAATGGTTCATATCAGGGCTGGGCAACACCGGCCCTCCAGATGTTGATGAACTACACATGCCCAGCATGCCTTGCATCAGTTTCAGCATGGCCAGATTGCAAAACTAATGCAAAGCATCCTGGGATGTGTAGTTCATTAACATCTGGAGGGCCGGTGTTGCCCAGCCCTGGTTTATATTAATCTTGAAATGTAGTTATAGGCTTAGCAAATGTATAGATAGACAGTTTCTTCCAGAAACATGTACACATGTCTACCCTCATACAGACAAGCAGGCATGCAGGTTTTAAAATAAATATAAACACTAACAGTTGAATCCAAGAAGCTGTTCCATCAAGTCCTTCTAAGCTCTTCTAGCTATAGAGAAGAATCTTCACTCAATAGGAAAGGTTCAGAAGTGTGGAGCATGAGTTCCGCATGCTTTGTGACGAGAACAAAAATCAGCGGGCCACAATCTCCGCTGGTTTGCTTGCTCGTCACCGTTCAATTCATGGACACAAGGAACGATTTCTTTACCGAATCGTTACTGTCGACGAAAAATGGTGCCTGTACATCAATATGAACCAGCGTAAGGAATGGCTTAGCCAAGGTAAACAAACGACCCCGCGCATGAAACAAGATCTTCATCCGTGTAAAAAGATGTTGTGCGTATGGTGGGAGAGCTTTGTTGAATGAATATTTCGAGTCTACACCAGGTGATTTATACCAACGAGGTATTGAAAACCTTATTGAACGTTGGAAATAAGTTGTAAAGTACAAGGGAGAATACATTTATAAGTATTGGTGCTCCGAATTGTGCGTTGCGTGCCATATAGTGAAGCACATGAAAAGCATGCTTTTTCACGGTCACTTAACGTGTTCGTTTTGCGGTTACGTGAGGCACTGCATGCATTGGTCTTTATTCTTACAGTAGAGGAGTCATTACTTATAATTGTCGGAGTCGCTGCATTGTTTGCCGACTCCGACTCCAGGTACTCGAAATTTACTCCGACTCCACAGCGCCGGTCAAAAGGCCAAGGTCAACATGGTAAAAAGGTCGACACATGAAAAAGGTTGCCATGGGTTTTTCACTTTTTAAAGGACTTGTTCATACTTTATCATACCAGTGGACGTGGAGGGGGAATATAATAGTGTGCCCGAAGCATGGTAAATTCTGTGAGTCATACAATGGGGTGCAGTACTTATATGGTGTCCATGTCGACCTAGGCACCGTGCCCAAAGAATGGTGAGCGCAGCGAGCCTTATGAGGGGCCGTGGTACTTTTAGACAATGTTTCTATGTCGACATAGGCACCAACATTAAATTCATGTGTTAACCTTTTGACTTCCGACCAATAGTGGCCGACGTTTGGACTGTGATCCTAGACACTATCAACCTAACAACCCCTACCCGATGACAGGGCACAGCAAGTATCCCCCTGTAATGGCATCAGCCTCATTCCCTACCCATTGATGACAGTCACACACCACCAGTGTCAGGCTGGCCCGGGAGGCAGGGTGCCATGTGCCGCCCGGGCCGCTCTATTGCCAATTTGCATGGGCCACCTTATACAGCAAAAGGACCCTGTTCAGGGGTGGCCGGGCCAGGCAACGTGTGTGGTCGGACATGGAATGGATGCAGACGTGCTGTGTCAGACACACACTGCGTAGCCTATAGACCATACATGACTACTTTTTTAAACTCCTCTCCGGGAGGGGGGCCTGGAGGGGGACCCGATTTGTGGGACCCTTCCGGCCATTCCGGGAGGGTAGGAAAGTATGCTATGGCCCCAACCACGTGCCCCCTCAGCCTATAATCCTAATCATACACACACCCTGCAGCCTCTAACACTAACCATACACACACTCCGCAGCCTAAAGCCTGAAGTACACACATTACCCCGAGGCCTATTTTGTGGCCACGACCCTTCCCCACAAAGCATTACCCTATATTTTTGTTTTTGTTGCCAGCCTTTGGCACACACTGGTTCTATTTTGAGTATTAGGGGGAGAGCATATTTTTGCACCTGGGCCCACATCTCGCTAGTTGGTCCAGTCTATTCTCCTGCTCTGAATTTGAATATCGGCGGTATCCGTTGTCACTTGCTTCAAGTTCAACTTTCTCCTGTCCTACAGGGTTATGGAAGTCCTGTAGGTCCAAATTTAAAAGCAAAGCAGTCTGATATAGCGGTGCTGCCATGCATAGGCAGCCATATCACAATGGGAACTTCTTGTGTTTGCTGCGGCTGTGTGTGCAACGCTCGTGACAGCTAAGCACACAGCGTGCACAACAACATAGTGACACGGATACCCTGCTGCCGTGTCACTTGTGCCCTCATTTACATTACCTATTAATTCATTAACCCCTAAAAAAAATTATAATAAAAAAAAAAAAAATTGAAGTGGCTGTATAAATAGTAGCCTCACTCTTAATAGGAGGCCTCCAAAACTATTCATTTAAAACACAAAAAAGTTTTCATTTTCTGGAATGTATGGTTATCAGAATAATTTGAATAACGGATATTTGGATAAGGGATACTCAACCTGTACACTGACTGATATCGTTCACGATATCGGTCAGTAATGTTACCCGCCCCCCGATCTGCACATGCAGTCCCTGACAACATGGTCGTTAACAACGTGCAGCCATGCCCATCATTAATGATATTGACCATACACACTGAGCAATATGCACCTAATATCGTTAACAATATCGATATCGTCCATATCGTTGGCTGAGTGTGTACATAGCATTACTTAAATCGTCTTCTCCATACTACCTTTGATGGCACCAAATCCTCCACATTTCTGCCTAATAATTACTTCAGTATTGTCTACTGATGCAGCAATGTGTATGTACCCTGTACATGTCCTATTCTATCTTGAACTTTAAATCAAAGTTGTCTTGTTTTTCTTATTTGTTAATGTACTTTGTAGCTGAGTGCTGCGGATCCCTTGTGGCACAATATAAATAAAGTGTAATAATAAGGATGCGCTGATGCTTATGGGCCAGAGCTCTGGACTTGCGCCCCCCCCTCCAGACTAAAAGTTTCCAGCTGAACACTCTTCATTCTCCTCCCCTTTCTCTTATGTATAGAGCTGCAGTGTCAGAGTGACAGAGGACAGTGACACTGCTGATTTGGTGTCTTTGAGTTTCTTCTATAATTTCCTGATCATGGCCAGCAGATAAACGCATGTGAATGTGGCTGGTGTGTCCATAGGGTAAATGTGGATGCAGTGAACTCAGCACCGTCTGCACCACCCTAGTTACAGCCCTTCCAAGACACACAACAATTTATCATACAACCAGCAGGCATTTTGTTTTGCACCTACTCAGACATTATAAGGAAGGTATTATAGTTTTTCTTGCCCAATTTACACTGGTAGACTTTTGCGAGTGCTCTTCAAAGGAAAACGGTCAGTGTGCAGTAACAGGGAGAAAGAGTAGGCAGGCTAGAAATGCAATGATGAATAGAGACACAGATTTGAATAATACTGTGTGTCTACATTGCTCTACTTCTATTTCTGGATTAATATGCTTCAGAGACTGTGGAACTCATCCCGTGGATAATCGGTGACATTAATACTTCAGTAGGGACCAATCTCTGTGCTACATTTTATAATAAATGATACTAGTTAATTTGCACATAAAGCTTACATACTGCGTGGCTGCAAATAGACAGGTCAAGATGTATTACCATATATACTCGAGTATAAGCCTACTTTTTTCAGAGCATTTTTTATGCTGAAAAAGCCCCCCTCGGCTTATACTCGAGTGAGGGTCCCACTTGAGTCAATAAGTTTTCCCAGTTTTTTATGTTGTAAAATTAGGCTTCTATTCGGGTGGACTTATACTCGAGTATATACGGTAAGTACATTATTTGATATATTCTGCCTGTGATTATCTTCCTAAAGGTAGGGTAGTCTGAAATAGATGGGCATTGTGGCATAGTGTCCTATTAAAGGTGCTCACACATCAGCGATCTTAGGGTGTGCTCCTAAATTTGCCTTGAAATCTTTTGTCCATCCTGGACAAAAAATTTCAGGCAAACGCACCAAAGATTTATCTTAAGATCCGATGCGCGTTCCTATTGATCTTTTGCTAAATCTTGTGATCTTTCATGCAGCATGTGAGATCTGAAGATTTAGCAAAAGATTCACAGGAGCGCGCATCCGATCGAGATTGGCCTATTACCAGCCCAATCGTGGTAAAAATTCTGTAAAATCGGGTGATCTGCAAAAAATCGTTCTAACGTGTGGGCACCTTTACATATACGGGGGGTATTCAATCCTGGATCACGTCTGTCGTGATCCAGGCCCGTTTACGTTTTGCCTGACAACAAATCGGCAGATGGGATTCCATGTCCCGCCTGCCGATCGGCGAAAAGTTGGCATGTACGGGTAAACGGCTGCAGCTGGGATCGTGACAATCCATGTCTGTTATCGGCAGAACAGGCCGACCGCTTCTGAAGTCAAGCTTGTTCTGCCGTGGTCCCTCTTGAATGCTGTCGTTAAAGACCGCTATTTTTCCCATTGGGAATAGCGGTGGAGCAGTATGTAGTCATTGTGATTTTAAAATAAGTTGATTATTTGTGCAGTCAGCGTTGATTTTCAAGTGCCATATACAGCTTAATATGAAAATTGTCTGTCACTGCTAATCCTTGCAGAGCAGATTGGCACTAGGCTTTGTGGCCAATACAGAAGACTTTGTCATAACTCTAAAGTAATGTACAGTACTTATCAGTCAACTGTGCATACATTTAAGGCGCGCACTGCACATGTCCTGCGACAGCAGTTACACAGAGGATTCATGTGCAAAGTAAATGACAGTCAGGTACCGTATGAGAGGCAGTCACAAGGAGTGGCAGCAAAAGTGCATCTGTTTATGTGCTCCTTGGTATTTGCCTATCATGATTTAACAATGTTCTTTTAATCCATATGTGTTGTAAAATGACTGAAGGCTTTGTACCACTTATATTTTCGGCAAAAATCAAGGTAATTATTTGGTTACAAAGAAAGACAGATGAAATGCCATATTTGTGAATGACCTCATTGATAGAGAGAACTTCTTGGGGCAACAACATATAGTTGAAGTTCCTCCTTAGTGGGTTGTAGAAGGCAAAATTGTGAAGCTGTCTAGTCTAGATAATGCATCATTAGTTTTGTTTTGTGATCCAATGTGAAAAACCGTAGTTCCCAAAGTGTGTGCTTGGGACACTTGCAGAGGCCCAAGACCACCCCATATTTATTGTCAATGTAATAGGCAACACCAGTGCTTGGTGCATCCTATCATAAAATATGTGGACAGCCAGAAGGGAATTGTGTCCCTCACCACTTAACGAAGTCTAAGTGTCACGACCACCAGGTCAGCTACCCTAGCTCTCTGTGTTGTCCCAAGCCCACAGACCTCTGACAGGTTAACTCCTGCCCTGGCGCTCACCTCCACTGCTGATTCCCATGCTGGCTCTCTGGGTTCAGTCGCCTTGTCACCACCAGGTGACAGTGGTGGCGTGCAGTCTCATGCCATGCAGGGTCTGGGCGGCGTGAGGCATGAGCCGCCATGATGGGTCCGCGTCAGGTCAGGCCTCTGGCTGGACACACCGGCTGCAGCGCCTCCGTGCACAAACACTGCCGGCTGGTTTCTGTCACCGCATCCGGCGGCGGCCATCTTTTGGGATCCATCAGCCTATGCTGCACAGCTCATTCAGTGAGGTCGTATACACGGCCAATCATCATGCAGCTCACCCTTCAAATACTGACTTGCCAGGCAAGACCGGCAGTCAGTACAATGATGTCTAACCGCACACATCATTGATCCTTCCTGGCTATCTGTAGTCCCACTACAGTCCTTGCGCTTCTGGTGAAGTCTTCTCCAATCTCCTGCTGATCGTTTTACTGCTACCATATCATCACGGAACCCGCTGCCGCCTATACGGATAGGACAAGGTTAACCCCCCAAAGGGGTAATATCTTCTTCATTCCTGACGGTTATTCTCTGTGGTCATCCCTGGTCCTGCAGCTACGATCCTACTCAGCACAGATTCATCTGGACTTCATCTTTCCAATCCAATCCATCAACCCATCATCCTATTCTTCAACCAATCATCCAATCCTTCTTTCAATCACCCAATCATCCAATCTTGCAGTCATTCAATTATTCAATTTATCAATCATCTCCAAAGCTCTTCAATAAGCATTGTATGTTATTGACTTTACTATGTATCAGAATCTACAGTTTATCATTGTGTCATCATTCATTTCTTGTACCGCAGTATCTTTATTAAATAAGGTTTTATTTTATCCGATTGCTTCACTCCCTTCTGTCGTTCATGCAACAACCCTGCATCAAAGCACCCAGCCTCCGTTACACTCCAGCTGGTGCTTCACGAAACGTGACACTAAGGATGACATGAGCATAATTATTTTACAGCTTTTTCAATAAGAAACTTTTGGCCTAGTTGCCTAGTGCCTTAAAGAAAAAAATTCAGATTTATCTACCGTACAGTAGCCCAAAAAGTTTGGGAACCACTGGGGTAGAACACTAAGTAAAATGCTTAATATATAGATGTAGCCACGCTCCTCTATCCTCCATATGACACATATATTGATACACAAGATGCACTGGACAGTTGCGATTTAGGGCCTTCAGATCTGAGCTCAGTACAAATTTTTTGGAAAATGGGCAAAACCATGTGCATTGCAGGTGGACCAGATGTAACCTGTGCAAAGAGAGTTAAATTTGGGTGGGGTGTGCTGTAACTGAAGTCTAAATTATAGTATAAAAATAATGCAGCCAGTATTTACCCTACACAGAAACAAAATAACTCACACAAATATAACTCTCTATACATGTTACATCTGCTCCACCTGCAGTGCACATGGTTTTTCCCATTTTCCGAACAAATTTGTACTGAGCTCAGATCTGAATGAGGCCCTTAGTGTGGTGTATGGAGTTGCTTGTGAGTGTAGTACTTATCTTGGTCCACTAGATGTCACTTTTTAAAATCACCATTTGGCATGTGCGATGTCTTTAATTAAATACAGTATAGTCATATAGCGCAAGAACTACTTTATGTTAAATACAGAATACAGGTGTGGTGGCAGACACACAGAGATAACATGCTTTACAGATGAGCACTTTGCTACAGGATCGTTGAATACAGATAATGAACGGTAACCAAAATTGTAAACATACATTTCATGCCTTACAAGACGTCAAGTGTTATTGTGTCTTTCTGCTTTCCACATGGATGCAAGGCTGCAGATCGCTTTATAAATTCATTTGGATTATAACAATGAATGTTAACATAATAAATATTATTGTACTGTATTTGTCAATCGCCACCCAGCGGTGAAGCAGTGTAATTACATGCTTTGGATCATCTTATGCTTTAGTGCGCCTTAAGATGCGATTGTTTTGGTGCGACTAGGATACCTGGATGGCGGAACTGCAGCAGCAATGAGCGTGGCTACTACATCTGTAGTTGTTCTTCAGTTCCTGATATAAGACTAGGATAATCATTAAGGAAGGAATATGTATCGATAAAAAAAATCTACGGTACTTGTTTCCTAGCACGGCGCCCATCGCATACCATAAGGCATACGATGGTATGCGATGCGATGGCAGCCGATGTTATACAATTTTAAATTGTATACCATCGCATTGTATGCCATATACAATGGTATACGATTTAAAATTGTATAAGAACCCTAATGGGTGTTTTCAATGTTAAATGTGCCCCCTATAAGATAATTAATTGTATAAGCACTGTAATGGGTGCTTAAAATGTTAAAAGCACCCCCATGCCACCCCCACTATCAACGCCAACCCGAAGCGTGGCGAGCGCAGCGAGCCCGCGCCCTCCGACCTTTTCATACCCCCACTATCCACGTTGGCGTGGAGTTGATTTTATATAGTGTTGCGAGCGGACATGGAATACATGTAAAGTAATACGCGGGGCTCGCTGCGCTCGCCACGCTTCGGGCTCGGTACTATATATAGGAAATATATAGGAAACAAGTACCGAATCTACTCTGCGAAAGGTCTCTGTGTTCTGATAAATAGGGCGAGAGATCTATGCTTGCTTAAAACATTGTACACATCCCATTATTTCCTTGGATCCTTTAATGCAGTACTGTAAGCAGAAATGGTCATAAATTTACTTCCTGAAATACACATCTTAATGAGATATTTGTGTATAGGAATTACAGTATATAGCCAGGCATAATACTGATTTTTCCAATTGCAGATGATCGTATATTCTGCTTAATACTTATAAGAAAATGCAGAATTGGGATTTATTTTCCACTAGTGTAGTCGCTGAGGGCATGTTTGTATCAGCAACATGTGGAGAGAGAATTAGAGCATTCTGCATTTTATCTTTTCCCGAAAAACTGTAGTAGGATTAAACACCTTTTCTGCTGTGGCGAGATATTGCATTAGAAATTATCCAAACTAGGGTTTAGGGTTATGTGAGAAATAGATTTGTTTTTCAAACTAAAAAAAAAAAAACACCTTGTTGGACCAAATTAGAATATTTAATTTTATTATCAAGACATAATTGTCTCTTGGACCATAAAGATTTTATTGTTTTGGCACATCCTACTGAAATACTGTACTCCGGGTTACAGATTCATTCATTTCTTATAACATCTGACCGCTTTAACTTTTCTATATGAATCTTATACCGTGTAATATATATTGTTGTTCCAGTCATTTTGCATAGCACTGAACAATTTCTGTTTCACTGGCAGGTAATTTTTATGGCACTCCAAAGCCCCCAGCTGAGCCAAGTCCCTTTCAACCTGACCCAGTGGACGGGGTCCTATTTGATGCAGACTTTGACACAGAGACTACAAGGAAGAGAACAACCTCTGTTAGTAAGATGCAGCGCACAGACTCTTCTCTACCAGAAGAGGAAGAGGATGAGGAGAGAGAGGCAGTCAATGGCAGCAGTGGAAGTGCAGGTGGGGCCTGAATTGTTCTTTTCCATAAACTATTCTGTAGCTTCAAACCTCTTTAAAGTTGTAGTCTAAATGCAATAGTATCGGGTTGAGGAACGTGTCTGCTGCAGTTTGTATTTATAAACCTGAAAGATAAGTTTGATTGACGTAATGGACTACATAGAAGGGAATTGTACCACTGGCCATGATCCAAGCAGAGCTGTACACACATCCAGAGCCACAGTCTGTTTTGATTTTCTGTTTCAGTTATGTTGGCTCAATACTGTATGAATTACACTGTAGAGCAAATAGCCTGTTAATTCATTCTTTTGAGAACATTATTTGGCCTCATAGTATCAAGAGAGTGTATTAAATATTCCAGTGAGCAGCCCTAATGTTTGCCTTCTATGGGCTAGATGCACTAAGCTTCAAAAAGTGTTTAAAATGGAAAGAGATAAACAGCCAGCCAATCAGCTCCTACCTGCCATGTCACAGACAGTGTTTGAAAAATGTCACACAGGAGCTGATTGACTGGTTTTTCATCACTCTCCATTTTATCACTTTTGAAGCTTAGTGCATCTGGCCCTGTATCTTTTCTCAATACATTTCTCTCCAGAAAACCAGAAGGGATAAAGTTGCTATCAGTCTCTAATTTCCATAGGACAGGTTTGTGTCTGTAACGTCACTATCAGAAAAAAAAAAGAAACTCCACAATAGCTGACCAGTAGTTTCTTTAATGTCATATTGAGTACAATGCATTTCATTGAATCTACCAACTCTACATGTTAATTTGTATTGAATAATAGTAGTTAAAATACAAAACCATAGAGTTTGCTAATCTTATCCTTACAGATATTAGAAGTCTATTGGGGCCTATCTAGAATAGTACTTTGTTAATGAGCTTTGACAGACATTCTTACAAATTGTCACTGGTAATGTCACTAGTAATGATTTAAAAATGTTGACACTTATGAGAAGAGTCCCTTGACTAGTTAAATTAGTATCACCCTAAGCTTACTCTGTCCTTGGAAATGTTTCAGAACATAGAGACAGACCAGACCCCACAGATTGGGGAAAAACCGTCCCTAGCTACAATCAGACCAACAGTTCTATGGACTTCAGGAATTATTTAACTCAAGGCGAGAATGTGGAACCGCTTCCAAAGAACTGGGAAATGGCCTACACCGAAGCAGGAATGATATACTTTATTGAGTAAGTTAACTTTAAGTATAGTAAGAATATTGATAATAAAATAAATATAGTGGGTTTCGGTACTCTTTACCTAGAACGGCGCCCACGATTTTGGCCCACAGACCACAAATAGCCACCCTGAAGTGTGAAATGGCCCCCCCAATTGTTAACGCCACCCCACGATCAACGTCAACCTGAAGCGTGGCGAGCGCAGCGAGTCCGCGAGGGGCGGCGGTACGCGTCCTCCGACCTTTTCATACCTCCACTATCCACGTCGGCGTGGAGTTGAGAATAGAAAGTGTGGCGAGCGCAGCGAGCCACCGAGCCCGAAGCGTGGCGTGCGGACGCGCATACCTGTGAAGCCCGTGAGGGGACGCGGATACTTGTGAAGGTATCCGCATCCCCTCGCGGGGATTGCTGCGCTCGCCACGCTTCGGGCTCGCCACACTTTCTATTCTCAACTCCACGCCGACGTGGGTAGTGGGGGTATGAAAAGGTCGGAGGACGCGTTCCGCCGCCCCTTGGGGGCTCGCTGCGCTCGCCATGCTTCGGGTTGATCGTGGGGTGGCGTTAACAATTGGGGGGGCCATTTCACACTTCAGGGTGGCTGTTTGGGGTCTGTGGGCCATTTAACATTGTTTTCTATGTAAAATCGGGTCAATTGGGCCATTTAACATTGTTTCCTATGTAAAATCGTGGTAATCGCGTCGGTCGCATCGCATGCAAATTTTTTGGTCGCATGCGATGCGACCGACCGACGCGATTTACATTTTAACATGCATTTCTATGTAAAATCGCGGGCATCGGTCGCATCGCATGCCATTACAATGGCATACGATGTACATGCGATGCCCGCGATGGGCGCCGTTCTAGGTAAAGAGTACCTGGGTTTCTTCCACAAGACTCAAAGTTGCTTTACTTACATCAAAACTCAAATATATTGTAAAAGTCTAAGGGCGGGATGCTCTAACATCTGTGCCCGCACTTCGCCACACATCGCCGGCTACCGCAGACATAATTATCGCCTATGCACCAACATAGGCGATAATTATGGCAAAGAACAGCTCTTGCATTAAGAGCTGTCCTTTCTGTTGTGGCCGGTGATGCGCAGCGGCTCCCCAATGGCTCCCCCCTTCCTTCCTTATCCGGCCGGGTGCTGCTGCAGGCGGGCTCTCCTCCTCCCTGCACCCCAGGCTCGGACTGGCCTGGCGGGGGACCAGGAGATTCCCTGGGGGGCCCCATTGTTTCAAAACTCCTCCCACTTTTAAAGGGTGATGGGGCATGCGCCTGACCACGACGTCGTCGGCCCAGAAAGTCGCGGCCTGGTATTCAGTGGCATCCGTTGCGGATGACTGACCCGGCGGTGGAGGCGGCCGGGCCGGCATCTGATGACTGAGCGGTGCCGGCAGCAACGCAGATCCGGGCGCTGGACTTGGCTGAGAGACATTTAAATAAATGTTGCCACCTGCTGCAGAATTTTTGGATGCCCGCTGCCCGCCGTTCAACTCACACCTCCCCGCGCTACTGAATGACGCTGCCCTCCTCCCGCCGACGTCATTACACGCATGCAGAGGGGAACTAGACCTGAGCCGGCGGGCGGTCTAGTGTTTTTTTGGGCTGGACTCTGGAGCAGGTTGACGGTGCGGTGCGGGACACACTGCAGGAGCCAGGACACAGTCATAGAGGCCACAAAGGTGTGTGCTACAGGGGCAATTATCAATGGGGCAGAACGGTGGGCCACTATAATAGACATTGCATTAACAGAGGTGGCAGTGGCACTCACAGGATTAATTAGAATTAGTTGAGATTCAGAAGTCTCTGTAAGCATTTGTTCATACGCTTCATTCTGTGAGTGCCACTGCCACCTCTGTGTTAATACAGTACAAGTGTTAGGGACTTGCTTTATGAGTGTGTTTGTGTGTATATTTAATATATATATATATATATATATATATATATATATATATATATATATATATATATATATATATATATTATACACACTGTCATGTGCATATATGTTAATTAATTAGTGCCATCTAGTGACCAATTAATACAGTATCACTCCCTGAAGCGGAGACGGACAGGGTTCCCGCCCACCCCCCGACAGAAAACTGGGACGCACGTGCGTCCCAGTCTCTATCGCCGGCGCTCGCCAGTGCAAGGGATCTGGCGAGCGCCGGCCAAAGATGGGACCCGCTCCATCTGTATGTATCAGTATTGAGCTAAAGGGCCCAACACTTCTATCTAATATCAACATCTGTTTCCTGATTTTAAATTGTTGTATTTTATTATCAGCCACAATACCAAAACAACAACGTGGTTGGATCCCAGGCTTTGTAAGAAAGCAAAAGCTCCAGAAGACTGTGATGATGGAGGTAAATACTCTTATTAAGGCTGATTTAAAGTGAAGTAATCCTCTTCTTCAGATATTGTTTAGTCTTTATTGTATACCTAGTCTTAATCCCCTGAGGTCTATTCAGTTGCCATATAAACTCTTATTGGGGGTTCTTCCTTACAAAGCAGAATCACCAATAAGCAGCCTCTAACTAACATATAATCTGGGAATTTATCCTAGATCCCACGCGTTAACGCACACTAATGGGTCATTTACTGCATGGTAAAAATGGTCTGTAATTGGATAGCCTGATAGAACTATCAGACTGAGGAGCTTGATTTTTTACCATTTGGCAAATTTCTCCATGTAATAGGATATCTTTTTTAGGGATCTAAATTTAAGATTCCCTCTAAAAATAACACCATGCTTTTAAATTGTAATGATTGTCTTAATATTCACTTTCCAAGTTGTGAATTTGACAGTCTTTACATTTTAAGTGTGTATTCTATGTGTTTGTTATTAAATGTCATCTACTGTATTATAAGAAATAACACTCTTGCATCCTCTTACTGTATTATTCACCAGACAGGTTGAGACTCTTTGCTGTCAGGTGAATGAAAAATTATTTATGAAAATACTTAGATTAAATCAATTGATCACTATAAAGGCTATGGGGGTATTCAATTGCCACAGCGATTTACGATGGGGGAAATAGCAGTGTGTGCCTATTCAATGCTGTCTTTCCCGACAGCATTGAAGCGGTATCTCGGCAGAACGGACCCGACTGTAAAAGCCGGGCCAGCTGTGTCGAGAACGGCTGTGGGTTCACGGATGTATATCGACAATACACGGCCGTTTCCGCGGACATGCCCCCTTTTCGCCGATAGGCATGCGGCACATTGAATCCCGCCTGCCGAATAACAGGTGAGCAAAACCAGGGTCACAACTGTCTGGACGTACTGACAGTCGGGACCCAGGATTAAATACCCCCCCCTTTATCCTCCTCACCTTTGTGAGGTGAAGTTTCACCAGTGACCTCTAGCGGCCACTCGACAGATAAAAATGACCCCTTAACAGAAAGTGAAACCAAAATGATATGTTTCAAACTTCCTGGATATGGACCGAGGGAGCTGTGAAGCCAGAGAGGAGGTGGGAGCAGATGGGGACTGATCCGTCATTTTGAGAAGCTTTCAACTAGTATTTTATATTACAGTTGTATACATTGAAGCATCATTCATAGTCATCATTGTGGCTTTTCCCATCTAATAAACACCCACAAATGCGATCAGTATGTACATCCTTTTTTCACTGGATGTTCTATATCCACAAACAATGTAAAGTCATAACACAGCTGTACAAGCTCATATTAGTCAAAACCGCTGTCCTTTCCAGATCAGAGTTATCATTCACACCCAGCTGTGCTAGAACATCATGTACATTTAAGTAAATACGACCCAAGGCATTGTGAGAAAAATCTTCAAAGTATTGTAGTACATGATGAGCCAATGCCTCAGCCAGCAGGCTATGTGTCACATTCCGCTTATCTGTGTTTAATAATTAGTAACCGTTTATCTGATGCTCTGAAAACTGCTTGTTCGCTTATATATTGCGGATGGCACTACTAGCTATCATCATTTATATATAAATCTAGTGTCCGTGCGGCACTGCTTGTTCGCTTATATATTGCGGATGGCACTACTAGCTATCATCATTTATATATAAATCTAGTGTCCGTGCGGCACTGCTTGTTCGCTTATATATTGCGGATGGCACTACTAGCTATCATCATTTATATATAAATCTAGTGTCCGTGCGGCACTGCTTGTTCGCTTATATATTGTGGATGGCACTACTAGCTATCATCATTTATATATAAATCTAGTGTCCGTGCGGCACTGCTTGTTCGCTTATATATTGCGGATGGCACTACTAGCTATCATCATTTATATATAAATCTAGTGTCCGTGCGGCACTGCTTGTTTGCTTATATATTGCGGATGGCACTACTAGCTATCCTCATTTATATATAAATCTAGTGTCCGTGCGGCACTGCTTGTTCGCTTATATATTTCGGATGGCACTACTAGCTATCATCATTTATATATAAATCTAGTGTCCGTGCGGCACTGCTTGTTCGCTTATATATTGCGGATGGCACTACTAGCTATCCTCATTTATATATAAATCTAGTGTCCGTGCGGCATTACTTGTTCGCTTATATATTGCGGTTGGCACTACTAGCTATCATCAATTATATATAAATCTAGTGTCCGTGCGGCACTGCTTGTTCGCTTATATATTGCGGATGGCGCTACTAGCTATCATCATTTATATATAAATCTAGTGTCCGTGCGGCACTGCTTGTTCGCTTATATATTGCGGATGGCACTACTAGCTATCCTCATTTATATATAAATCTAGTGTCCGTGCGGCACTGCTTGTTCGCTTATATATTGCGGATGGCACTACTAGCTATCATCATTTATATATAAATCTAGTGTCCGTGCGGCACTGCTTGTTCGCTTATATATTGCGGATGGCACTACTAGCTATCATCATTTATATATAAATCTAGTGTCCGTGCGGCACTGCTTGTTCGCTTATATATTGCGGATTGCACTACTAGCTATCATCATTTATATATAAACCTAGTGTCCGTGCGGCACTGCTTGTTCGCTTATATATTGCGGATGGCACTACTTGCTATCATCATTTATATATAAATCTAGTGTCCGTGCGGCACTGCTTGTTCGCTTATATATTGCGGATGGCACTACTAGCTATCATCATTTATATATAAATCTAGTGTTCGTGCGGCACTGCTTGTTCGCTTATATATTGCGGATGGCACTACTAGCTATCATCATTTATATAAAAATCTAGTGTCCGTGCGGCACTATTTGTTCACTTATATATTGCGGATGGCACTACTAGCTATCATCATTTATATATAAATCTAGTGTCCGTGCGGCACTATTTGTTCACTTATATATTGCGGATGGCACTACTAGCTATCATCATTTATATATAAATCTAGTGTCCGTGCAGCACTGAAACACTGCCATCTGTTGGCAGTGAGTGAAAATACATCTTTCTCACACATGCACAAACACAGAGGCAATCACACGGAAGGAGGCTAGCTTTGGAAGCATTTGCTTCGAGTGGGCTTACTAGATCTTTTTATATACAGTCACTTAACATCACAGATGGCTTTCCCTCCAATATGCAGAACATGTAATTAATCCATTATACTGTACATTATTCCTTTTAACAGTTACTCTTTGCATATTTATGCAGGGGTGCCAGAATGTTTTCAGGTGAGGGTTCGTAGAATAAAATCATTTCTGGTGCCCCTATGGTGCCAGCCTCTTCTTTTCCCACTTCCCAGTGTGGGGGTAGATGTACTCTGGATCCCCGTGGCAGCTGCTCCTGTTAAAGCAGTGTGCTACTCCCCTTCTGTACTCTTTCACAGAGGCATTACTGGGAGGAGAGAGAGTGATGGCTAGTACAGAAAGGGCACACTGCTTTTAAAGAAGAAGCTGCCGCGGGGATCCAGAGTTAATCGCTCCCCCACAGAGATGGCCCTAAGCAAGATTTTGTCTGGTGCCCTCGAGTACGACCACTTGTTTAGACTCTGACCCCCACCACCCATCTTCCAGCACAGCAACCATCTTTCAGCACAGCATCCATCAGGGCATCACCAAATCACAGCAGAAGCCAAGAACACCCATTTCATGAAAATACACGTGTCTTCTAGCCTCAATAGGCCATGGCGTAAGTGCCTGGCGTAAATTAGCTGGCAGTTCCACTGCTATAGTTGAGCATCTTTTTTTGCTTAAAATGCATCTTATTTGCATTTCATAAGATTATACAAATGCCCAGATGTAGGGACATAGGAATACAGACAAGCAATTGCGGTACATCCTGCCAAAATTCGCATTGATACTAATCGCATACTGTATGTACTAAAATATGTGATTAGTATCGCAAAGGCCAGCTCTTGCCAGCGGGAGGGGAGGGGAGGGAGTGTGTCCCCGAAGCACTCGGAACAGGGATGTTTCGGTGCTAGGGAGGCGGAGGTCACTGGTCCGGGCAGCACAGCAGGAGGCTACCCTGACATCAGGTGAGGGGATGCGGCGGGGGACAGCAGATGAGGGGTTAATAAGCAGGTGTAGTTTGTTAATTCACTGGGTGTTAGATTGATTTAACACAATGGTTGTTATCCACACACCCGCTGTGTTTAAGGGCGAAGTTAGTTTTGCCAGCTTTAAGTCCCCGTATAGGGTAAATGCAGATAAGCACAAGCAGTTGTAACAGTGCCTTAATAGGATGAAATGTGCAGCTGGATAGTCATCTCATTCGTAGCTGATTCAGGCAATAAGTTTGAGATGGCATGTGACTGGCGTGAAGGCAGCACGCTGGTGAGAGCTGGAGCATTCAGCCGTTTTTGTTGTGAAGAGGCTGTGTGCCCCTGGGACAGGCAGTCTGGCGCTTATTTGCGGTGAGGCATAATCCCGGCAGCTGGAGCCGCTGGCGAATGGAGGGCATTAGTGCATGGACCTCAAGGGACCGGATGTGATGTCTGGTACCGGAAGTAGTCAACACGTTTCGTCTCCAGGGAAACAGGAGACTTTTTCAATATATGTTCCCCATGTCCGTGTCCTAACCCTCCCCAGGGCACATATCTGTGTATATATATGTATATATATATATATATGTGTATGTATATATATATATATATATATATATATATATATATATATATATATATATATATATATATATATATAGTGTGTGTAAAGAAGGCGGCACTCTCCAGTCTTGTTCAGGTGAAATAAAAAAGCCTTTAATCCAACGGCGTTTCGGCTGTTACCCCGTTCTCAAGGACATACAAGTGCATACTAAAAACATCAAGGTATATAAAGCAGACAGATCCCACCCCCAAACCAATCAGGCGTCACCTGAGCTTACCGGTATCACCGTGAGCAGCTGCAGTAGATAGCGTCTGAGTGCGAGTCCCCATTCGCCACGTCGCACCTGAGTGACGCGTCGCGCTAGTCCAGCGTGATTACGTCACCCCGCTGTTCACTGTGGCGAGGCCGACTCGCCCCTGATCAGCTGATCTTAGCCGCAAGTCACTCTGCTGTGCCCCGGCTTCGCCCGCGTTGCCAGGCAACCTGCAAATAATAACATAAATAGAAATAACACATTAAAACAAGGTATATCAAACACAAAATTATACCATACTTTAAATTAGACTCCACGTCTAGTTATCAACCATTAGTTAGGCTACTGCATTATATTGCCATTAACCACCTGAATAATGGTCAAAAATAAGCCATTATATGCTATATATAGATATAGGTCAAATAATCAATAGCAGCATTCCAGATGTATATGGATTAGAAAAACCACAAACAACCGCAAACTGAGTTATACAGCAGTAGGTAATTATTATAACGACAGGCCTAATGTTCAGAGGTAACCTTGTAACCCCCACTGCTCGTTCAAGCCTTTAGGAGCAAGCGTCTGTAGGTAAAAAATCCATTTGCATTCCAACTGCATCAATTTTTTGTTCCTGTTACCTCCTCGTAGAGATGCGGGTACCTGGTCTATAGCAGTGGACCTCATACTTGCCACACTGTGGCCAAATTTGATACAGTGGCGTGCCACTGGCTGATCGCTATGGCCACTCATCAATCCCTGGTGTATGCCTGACCTATGTAGGGCCATCCGCTCTTTGAACGTGCGTTGTGTTTTCCCCACATAGGACAGGTCACAGGGACAAGTAAGAAGATACACAACGTATGAAGAGTGACATGACAAGGTGTATTTAATGGGGATACATTTCCCAGAATGTGGGTGGTTAAAGGTAGCACCCACTATCATGGACCTGCAGGTAATGCAGCCCAGGCAGCGGTAGCACCCATTTTTCCTCCCCAGGAACGTGGGCACCGGCAGTCTGTCCCACCCCGATATATCCAATTTGACAACCTGGTCTTTGATATTTTTGCCCCTAGTGAGGCTAGGTAGTAATCTAGTATTGGCCAGGAGGGGCAGGTCTTTATCAGTTGAAACTGCTGGCCAGAATTGTTTAGCTTTAGTGATGTTGTTCTTACTCCTAGTTGAGAATTGGTTAACCCACGGGATTTTGTTGTTAGCAGATGTATCCTTATGTTTACTACCCTTGAGTAATTCACTACGTGGAATGTCAAGCGCCTTCTTTTTTAGGGCCAACAACTCCTTCACCTGAACAAGACTGGAAAGTGCCGCCTTCATTACACACACTATATTGGGGCAACCTGTTGCTACCTGGGCAGGCACCTCAGCATCTACCTTCACGATACTAACGAGTGCCGGACCTCCAATCTGCCATTATCTATGTATATATATATAGATATATAGATATATAGATATAGATATATATAGATATATATAGATATATATAGATATATATATATCTATATATATATATATATGTACTGTTACTTTTTAACCTTCCTGGCTGTTGCATATTAATCCAAATCGTCAAAATTCTTAGTGTACGCAAGTACGTTTACCTAGCCAAATACTGTAAAGCTGATTCTGATGTAATGGATAAAAGTGACTTAATTGAATACTAATTTATAAGGCAGTATTCAATTCTGGGGGTGAGCTGTGACAGCGAGCGGGGCTGACTGCTCACGGTCACAGATCGCAGGGTCATTATTCAACTGACCCCCTGCATACGCTGTTTCCCCTTCGCTCCAAAAATGGAGCGAGGGGGGACGGTGTATGCGGCCACTAAAACATTGAGACTCACCGCTAAATGCAGCGGACTCTCTGCATTAGCCGTGAGCCTCGCTGTTTGGGGGAATCCTCGCCGTTCTCTGACAGCAAGGATTCCCCCAGAATGTTGAATAGGGTGAGCGGCCGACGCGGGGGTTAAATGGCAAGGATTGCTTGTTTTTCGCGTTCCCCGCCGTTTAACCCCCTTGCCAGCTGCAATGAATACACCCCATAGTCTAAACCTTGCCTTAATTGATTAAAAGTTAAATTGAGTTATTTGTTTTTGTATTTAAAATTAACTGATTACAGTATCATTGCCATCTTGTATGCATCTGAATTGTCTAAATTTTTTAGCAGTTCTTAACGGTTGTGCTTTTACCACGTGTTTTAATATATTTTGTAGCTATAGACCCCTACTTGAAACAAATGTTAGTGAATATTGCTAAAATGAGGGCTCTCTGTTTCTTTTTAGAACTTCCATATGGCTGGGAGAAAATAGAGGACCCGCAGTATGGAATCTATTATGTTGAGTAAGTACTTGGAGTCTGAGTCACAGCTGGAGGCAAATCCTGTCACGATTGTAAATTTCCACTGCTTGCATATTAGTATACACCATTGGTCACTCCAGCGATCAAATTACCAACCCTATGGTTGCTCAGAATGTGCCAGATGTATTAAGCCTGGTGAAGAGATAAACTGGAGATAAAGTGGAAGGAGATAACGCACCAGCCAATCAGCTTTGTTTGAAATAGGACAGATGGGAGTTGATTGGCTAGTGCGTTATCTCTTTCCAATTTATCTCCAGTTTATCTCTTCGTGAGGCTTAATACATCTGCCCCATCTATTACAAGTAAGCTGCAGGCACAGACATCTGTCCTTTGAACAGTCCACCTTCCGTTACCTCCCACAAATACTCACTATGCCAAATAAGTCCTCACTGTTTTGCTTTGACTGAATATCAATAATATATTGTAGGTAATGATAGTAGTGGGTTAATTATTTGTTATGCTGTCTGATAATGTACGACTTTTATGACCATATTATAACCTGGATGTTTTTACTTTTACATATACTGTAGTTGTAAACAATTCCCCATACTAACAATTTACATACTATAGAAGGTGCAACCACATTTCTTTCTAGTCGCTTTAGATTCAGATGTGGTTGGAGGTGCACCCATAGTTCTTTAGTGGGAGGGAAGATGCCAGGGTTCTCCATCATAGGATATGAAGCTTTCCTGGCATGCCGTAAGGTACTCTGTAAAACACCTTTTGCAGTCTTTACGGTCATAGTATTTAGTTCATTAACTCAGTTATGACTCCATAAAAATGGTGTTTCTTTTTATTGCTGACATGCAATGCTTCTATACTTGTTATTGTGCTACTGCATTAACTTTTTGATGTATTGTCTCATCTATATTAAAGAAGTTTAATAACTTTCATAGTTAACTATCCACGTGGACATAGAGGGAGAATATAATAGTGTGCCGAAAGCATGGGGAGCGAAGTGGTGCACTTATATGGTGTCCATGTCGACATAGACACAAAAAAAACCCACGAAACCACATGTCGACCTTTTGCATGTCGACGCATTGCTTGTGTCGCCCATTTGACCACATTAACCTAATGCATGTCGACCTTTTTCCTGTGTCGACCTTTGCCTGTTGACCAATAGTGTCAACCTAATTACTGTTGACGCTATGACCCATACCCACATAAACAAGATGCACTGGTTCATACCATGGATTAATTTGCTTAGAATTTTGATTACAGTCATACAAATATGTGGCTACGGTATATTAGATCCAGGGCCGGATTAACAATGGGGCTGATGGAGCTACAGCTCCAGGCCCATTCTCCAAATAGGCCGATTCTGTAGCTGAGGACCAGAGCTTTCCAACGAGCCCAGCCCCGTGTCGGTAGCCCCACGGGAACCGGAGATACCGACAGGCAAACCTGGAACGTTTTCCCCATAGGATAACATGGGACCCGCTAATTCCGACCTCCACCCGATTCCAACGGCTGCCAGTTCCTCCTCCGGCATCACAGAAGCTTGAGGTTGATCTCAGTCTAACCCAAATCGCTGGGCCTTCAATCTGATACCTGGTCCATATGGGTTCATTGGTTCTAGAGATATTGTGGGTAAACCAATTTTTTTTTTTCATTTCTGAAATGTAATTTCATGGCTGTTCATGTTGTTTGACAGATTTCTCTGGAACCAAATGGCCCAGTTTCATGGGACCAAAATCATTTGAAGCCTACATGTAAATCGGTCAGTTGGTTCCGAAGATATAGCTGGTTGTTTAAAGGGGGGCGGGGGTTGTTTTCTCTCCCCCTCACACAAAAAAATGCAGGGACTAGGCTGGTGTAAAACGGTCCAGTCCGGGAATGTCCCTGCATGATCTTGGGGCCATATTCCCGGGTAAATCCCTGCATTTTCTGGTGTGAAAGGGGTATTATTTTAAATAGCTGGGACATGCAGTGCTCTGAATACAGCCAGGCAGCCCCCTGCTCTCTGCCCAGCTGTCAATGGCTGTCATTTCTGCCCGGCGGCGGCTATCCCCCAGTTACCGCAAGCATGTATTCCCCCTTGGCAATGAGCATGTAATCCCACATGGCAATGAGCATGGAACCCCTGGCAATAAGCATGGAACCCCTGGCAATGAACATGTTGGTAAGCAACACTTAAGTAGCATAATTTTTCATAGGCATTATGGTGTTTGGCATAATACGTAATGGAGAATATGGTGTTTGGCTTAACATGTAATAGGCATTATGGTGTAAATTTTTAATGCGCGCCTTCAGCGCGCAATGCCCCTATCTATGAAGCATATTGTGCATTATTGCTCAATCTGTTTGGTATAATAATGTGTATTTTGGCTCAATCCATGTGGCAAAATGTGTATTTTGCCTTAATCTGTGTGCCATAGAGTGAATTTTGGCTCAGTCAGTGTGAATTTTGGCTCATTCCATGTGGCACAATGTGTAAGAGGCAAGTACAGTATAAAGGGGTTACTATTGTGTTGCATGATTTGTATAAGTGGTATATGGTGTGGTAAATTTAGGTAGCCACATAAAAGGTGCTGAAATGTTGTCTACCATGTTTCGGCTTTCAGTATTTTTTTTATGACTGGAATGCTGCCTCACCCTGCAAGTATCTTAGAACATCGGTATCTTGCATGTGCACCTTTGGAGGGCACCTGCCAATATATCTCCCTGCATTTTTCTTATGCCAGCCCCCTGCCTTTTCCAGGCATGTATAATTAGTTGAAAGTATTTACACAAATACAGACACACCCATGAGCAGACCACCCAAACAGAACACTGGTCACGCCCCCCACATTATTAGGTGCTGGCCACAACCCCTATTATTGTGCATAATAGGCCATTGATAATTTTCAGCTCCAGGCCCATTTAGACCTTAATCTGGCTCTGATTAGATCTACAATGTCTAGGTCTACAGTCAAAAGGTCGACCACTATTGGTAGACGGGGTGAAAAGGTTGACATGGTCAAAAGGTCAACATGACTTTTTCATGATTATTGGTTGCCTGTCAACATAGGTTGGTGTGGACACCGTCTAAGTGTGTCGCGTCCCCTCACTGCGCTAGGCACACTATTATATGCTCCCACAGGCCATAGTGGATGGTAGGGTATGAAATACCACCTGTGGACACATGTCGGCTCAAAAATAAAAAAAATTTAAAAATGTTGTCCTTTTAACCATGTCGACCAATAGTTATCAACCTTTTGACTGTCAACCTAGACGCTGAAGGTCTAATGACTGCATACGCAAAAATGTTCATCTTTGCTGCAGTCATGCTAAACAGCCCATCATGGCATGTCAGGATGTTTGCGAATGTTTGCAAAAAAATTATGCACAAGAAGATTGTGCTGATTAATTTGATATGACACATCTGTACACACGGCCCGACCCAGCATCCATTGATACAGATTCGATATCGATGACCGCTGAGATCTGGAGGGTCCCGGCAGAGCCGGCCCTAGCCTAAATGACGCCTTAGGCAAGATTTTGGCTGGTGCCCCCTAGCACCGCCACTAGTTCCGCCTCTGACCCTGCTCCCCTTTCCCAGCACCATCAACCCTCATCATAGCAGTCATCATTTTGGTGCTCCTACCCACAATATTTTAAATAGTAACAGTGCACACATTCGGTGTGCAGCCCAAACAGGGGTGTGTTCTTGCTGGGAAGGGGCATGGCCACACAATAGTCCCCCCAATTCAAATTATGCCACACAGTAGTGCCACTTTATTCACATTATATCATGCAATGGCGTCCCTTACTCTCGTTACATCACACAGTAATATCACTTTACCTTATATACATTACTCCTCACATTATTCACATTATACCTTTAGAAAAAAATCCTGAGAAAATATTGTATTTTAAGCACCTTCATGGCCACACTGCAACCCAGTACAAAGCAGTGTGTGCTGGGCAGAGGAGAAGAGCTGCAGCTGCTGCTGTCACTTAAGGGGAGGGGGCCCGGGGCCCCCACTGGGCTCTTCCATCAGACTTTGGCCTGGGTAATTTGTACCCCCTACCCCTTTCTCTCGGCACCCCTGATAATACCACACAGTAATGCCCCTTACACATGACACACATTATTAATGTCCTTATAACCATAATGCCCCTTACACATTATGCCAACCTTTATTAATGCCCTTCATACACATAATGACACACATAATGCCCCTTACACATATGTTTCACATTATTAATGCCCTTATACACATGACACACATAATGTCCATTACACATATGTTGCACATTATTAATGCCCTTATACACATGACACACATCATGCCTGTTACACATATGTCGCACATTATTGATGCATTTATACATGACACACATAATGCCCCTTATACATATGCCAAACACTATTGCAAAACCAACCCAACCACAGACAGCACTCGCACAGCCGCTAACACTGTGACCTCTGCCTCTGCTTGGATACAGATGTTTCCTCACACATCTTGACTCAATAAGCCATGCAGCTCCTGGCCAGTTCTGCTAACGTTGGGTGCATTTTTTTGCTGAAAATTCGTCTTATTTGCATTGTTATGACCAGCATACACAAGGAGCTTCTGATGGTTAAAATTATATGTGGCATGGCTATATTCTGTGTGCGACTGTGGCTGCACCTGCATACAGAATACTATGTTACAGTGATTTCCATGAATACGCTATTTCATATGCAGATACTGCCTCACTCACACACAGAATATAGAAGCAGAAGCTGCTGATGCCCCTAGGCATTCCAAATGCCCTAGGCAATTGCCTAGTTTGCCTATGCCTAAGGCCGGCTCTGGGTCCCGACATCGGTCAGGAGGGAGGGATGGATGGAGCACGGCAGTAGGGAGGCAGAAATAGATTTGCCTGCCACGTCTGTTTCGGCCTTCTTTCCCAATGCAACGGGCCACGCATCAGGATTGAATACAAATCTGTACATCAATTACACTAAAACGAACCGTGTGTAAACAGCTTAAGACTGAGTCCTACACAGATGTCTGTATACAAAAATGCTACAATGTAGCAAACACAGCTTTTTTTCCCAATACAAGTTCTGTTCTTCTCCATATACAGTACACGCTCAGTCACACAATATAAAAGTGTCATATATCAAATTAATCAACACGGTCTCCCCATGCATCATAGTCATGACTCAGATGTATTTTTAGCAAAGAAAGATGTCCGACATCAACTCAGGCTCAGATTTACTCAGGATCTGGCATCTCACTCACTCCAGGCATTTCACATTGCATGATGTATTGAGGCTAGATGTAGGAGGACACATCTGTACTTAAATTATTGTAATGTAACCTATGATACAAAGAGTCAGAAGGGGGGGGGCACCAGATTAAGAGAAGAGGGGGTAAGTACTCCCAGCCGCTACAGTACATGGAGAAACTGAGCATTGGTAGATAGGTCACACGGACAAGTGGGAGCTGATTAAGTCACATGGGACTTGGCTCATAAGGTCAAAAAGGCATGTGCCGAGTTCTACATGGAGGAGCTCATCACATGCTTATCTCGATGTGGAGGAGAGCACCATCACCCTTATGGGAGGGATGGTTTCATCAGAGGGATGGAAGGAGGACAAGCCAGATGGCTTAATTTGACACTGACGTTACATGGTTGTCTCATGACACGTCTGTAAATTAAAAAGTCTAGTTTATTATGTTAGGAAATAAACTTTATCAAATTGACAGAGTTACTAGTTAAGTCAATTGTGCTTATGTACGGATATCCTTAAAACCTGTACTGTAATGCTGGAGTTCGGGATCAATAATAAATAAGGTAAGGTATCATCTCTTGGCAGACATATATGCATTTTGTGTTTGAAAATGGATGGATTGTAAAGTGACTGCTCTGCATCAAACAATGTTAATGTATATTATATTCCATGATGGCACTTTGCAAACTGATGTCTGTTCATCCATGTGTACTGCAAGCTAAAGCTGTCTTTAATCATTGATGTCAGAGAAGTAAAGGCCCATACACACTGGGTGATTTTGAGCTTTACACAGCTCAGTTTTGACGTTTAAGCTGCTTTCAGCTCTAAAGCTGCCCAGTGTGTATGGGCCAGAGGTGAGGGCTAAAGCACGCTCCTGCATCATCATCATCATCATCATCATCAGCCGCCGCTGCATCTGCTGGTATTACCAACAGATGAGCAACGGGGTGGATGGCTTTCTGTAGCATCCTGCTATGGATAGCTGTCCACCCCCTGTGAAAATCACTGTCCAGGGGGAAAACGAATTTTGGGCCAACGATTTTCACATCATCGCTGTCCATACTTGCTGGGCAATATCGCCCAGTGTGTATGAACCTTAAGACCCGAAGTGTTGCTGATAGACTCTCCGGTCTTCTCCCAGAGAGGAGACTTTTAAAGAAGACAACTCTGCTGTATGTTCAGCAGTGCAGATCCTTTACTTTGACAAGGGAAGAGGCAGAAACCCTTAAGGTTTTCCACTATATTAACTAATAAATCTATCAATGTATATGCCACATAGCGCATTCATTTATAATATGTAGTACCATTTAGCAATTGCAGGCTCTAGACTTGCATTAACTCATTCACTCTATCAGATAGAATTAAATTGAAATAGAAAAGTAAAAATATCTCTGTACTGAACTTAGTGAGTTCTAAATCGTTCCAGGCAAACATTAAGTGGGATTTTCTGTTAATGCACTTTGAGAGTCCATTAGCATTAGTTTTACCTTAGGCTTTGTCTTTATTGCAGAGCTCTGAAATTAAGAGACAGTTGTGGCATATTTAAAGGTCACAGACTGTTCCCTTTATAAATTTAGGTTTTGCAGTGTCCTCTGGGTAAAGACAGACTGGAATAGGAGATGATATGTAGGAGCTGATGCATGCCCTTATATACGATATTTCTTGTATACATGTTTGCCTGTTTTATACCAATATTCTGTATAATTTCATGTTTATATATATATATATATATATATATATATATATATATATATATCATATAAAGACTAAATTATGGAGGAGCCATTATACAAACAAATGACATACAATGATTTAAAAAAAGATAGAGAAGATGGTCCAGGCCCAAACAAGTTTACAAAACTATGCTTGCTACATGGTAGTTAACTATTACATATTATCTAGAAAAAACTTAAGAGGTAAATACAAATTCAAAATGATGAACATATCTTGTAGACTTCCAGGAGTACCAGCAGTCCATTTACTCACCATTTGCCTGCGCACAAGTAAACCCGGGCAAATATTTCCACTCGCCCTATTCAATTCCAGTATTGACTTTTCACCTTGGCGGAAAATCCAGCATAGCCAAAAACCCGTGGATTGGCGGAATTGCATCAAATTCATGTATTTTGGTGAATTCACCATTTTTTTCCCCATTTTTACGGCACTTTTCATCCATCCCAATTTGCCCCCAAAAAAGTGAAACGGCATCAGCGAAAATGGACTGATTGAATATTAACCGGCAAATTATTGATTAACAATAATGTTTTTCCTGGCCAGGAAATTCCCGAGATGGAATACCCCCCTGAGTATCCATTATCCAGATGTCCTTCATCAAAATTTTTCCAAAAGCCAAAGTTTCCAGAAACTACTACAGATGTAGTCCCTATCATCTGAGCGGCTCATATCCTGCCATCCGCCAACCCGCGATATTGCCAGCCACGGCAATGGACGCTCGCACGTCCACATCCGCCGGCCCAGCAGCCACCAGATACTGAAATCTGGAGTGCAGTGAGATATAGTTCTCCCAACGACTGCCTCTGGGGGTCAAGAGAAAGGCACAAATATTCTCTATCACTTCACTACATTAAATATATCCAAAATGTAAGAGACTCCTTATATAGGTAGCATTTAGGGGAAACTAAATAAAACGTGGGCATTACTTTACAGTGGCTTATTCATAATTTTTATACTAAAATCGAAACATACAGGCTGCTAGACCAGAATTTACAAAATAAGTGCACTTGTAGTCCTTTTCATTTGATTAAAGGGTATATGGTCATTGGGTCGAAACCTCTTAAGGTCAACTGGGTCATTAGGTCGATGGTATGGTATGCGTCTTTCTTGCGTCTTTTTTGGGGGTTGGGGGGAATGTGTCTTAGTTGCCAAGCTACTATGATGCACAAGAAGATTATGCTGACTAATTTGATATGACACATGAATATCTGTGCATTGCCGTGTACACCCGACCCGGCAGCCATCGACACGGTTCGATATCAATGACCCTGTTGACCTAACCCCATGTTGACCTTTTGAGGTGTCGACCTTGATGCATGTCGACCTTTAGTGGTCGACCCAATGCATGTCAAACTTCCTCTTGTCCACCCTATGGCCCATACCCGATTACAGAGGACAGTAGCCAACTACAATATAATCCGAAAAAAGATTACCATATCTTTTATAGAGTGTTGTTCTAACCTATATTATTAGTCCATAAATATCTTGTATACGGTCATTTGGTTGACAGACATGCATTGGGTCAACCACTGAAGTCGACATGTCTTAAGTCGACACCTGAAATAGGTCGACATGGATGGAAGATCGAAAGGTCGACATGGGTTTTTCCACTTTTATTTTGAGCCGACATATGCTGAAGGTGGAATTTCATGCCCTACCATCCACTAGGGCATGAAGGGAGAATAGAATAGTGTGCCCGAAGCAGCGACCCTTGTGAGGGGATACGGTAAATTACCCAACCTTTTGACTGTCCACCTAGCCATTGTCGATCTAATGCTTGCGTCGACGTTCTATCCATGTAGACCATAGGCATGTCAACCTTTTTCAAATGTAACCAGACAAATACGGGAGTTGGCTTTATATTAATTTCAAACAATTCTTAAAAACTTTAACAAGTATCTTCCAAATTGTTTTGGTGAACATGTTTACACTTATTGTATATACCAGACAGATTGAGTATAATATGTGCCAAGTGCATTTAAACAGGTAGTTTCTATTTAAAAAAAGTCCCATATATGGCACTCCTCTAGTAATATGAGGTGTCAGCTGAATCCAAAAGAGAGCAGTGGTGAGCTGTTTGAGGGTACAAATTGGAAGCAAAGTGGTCTGGACTATAATAGCCAGGGCCGGTGCAAGGCACCGGAGCGTCCCAGGCGAGTCGGGTGGGGGCACCCCGGTGCCGGGGGGGGGGCGGTGGTGGTGGTACCTGTGTAAAAAACTTGCGGCGCCGGCGTCCCTGCAGTGCTGGAGCGGGCAGGGGTGTCCGTGCCGCGGGGGTACCTGCGGCGCTGTCATTGTGTATAAAGCTGGCGGCGGCCGGCGGGGTCCCTGCAGTGAATAGAAAATAACTAGCGCTTCCCGCGCCGCCACGCGCCCAGCACTGCAGGGACGCCGGCGCCGCAAGTTTTTTACACAGTTCGCTAACCCTCTATGCTGGGGGTGAGGGGCGAACTGCCGCCCTCCAGGTGCCGGCGCCCTAGGCAAATGCCTAGAGCTGCATTGTGGTGGCGCCGGCCCTGATAATAGCGACTAATGTGCCTGTAATGAAATGCAATTCAATGGGTTTTTTTTTATTAATATGTACAGAATTCATTATAACTAACAAATAGAAAATAAAATAAAAACCACAAAAGCACCTATAAAATATATTGTTAGGAAGACGGTTAAAATAAATTATTAAATATAAATAAATGAACACATTTTCATTCAGGTATTGAGGATGATTTTAAAAATACCATAAAGTATTAAAAATTGCGCCCACTTGGTCTTCTGCAATATTGCTTTGCAGGGATCTTCAGACACAGTTAAGCAAATATCTTAAGAAAGATCTGTAAAGCTGTGTTTATCAATGATATTGGACTGTTGAGTCACTTTAAAAGCTTAACATTGCTACACATTTCAAAGGTCGACATTTCAGGCAGGAGAATAATTGTTCTCTAACATGAAATCATTTTCATTTTGGTTTTCTGGAAAAACAAGATCCCATAATCTTTCTTCCCGCTGTGTAAGCATAGAGGTATTGTAATTGCATCATGATACAGGTGTTCTGATCATATATAACTGTACTCTTCTTATTTAACATTTGCAATAGAATACAGTACTTAAAAAAATATATATATATTTGAGAGAAGGGCTTTTTTTTGTAGGAGCTAATGCTTTCCAACCAATCAATGAGGGCTGTTTTTTTTTTTTTTAAATACATTTACATAAGAATTTACATGATGAGCTAATATTTTTGGAAACTGTGAATGTCCAGCACTGGATTAGGCGAGGCATTAAAGACAAGATATTCGATATGCAATCTGGTTTAATAATTAAAAAATCATATTAAAAAGTTCAATGTAGTTCATTAGAAGCTTAATTGAATTTTCCCAGCACCCGCTCTTCCATAAGGTTATCTGCCGTATGGGTCACAAAGATTTAGTTATTACATAAAAAAAGGCTTTTTCTCGCTCATAAATGAATTAAATAAATGTTTGATCAAAATTAGTTTTCTAAGGAAAATATTAGTTTTATATTTCTAATGTAAAGGGGTAATACTTAAAATGTACTTTTCTTAAAGTGTGATCCTTCTGCCTGGTTTACAGGGCCTTATGTGTTCCAAATATTTGTCTTAAGTTAGGTTCTTATTCCACAGTCAAGACAAAATGATATAGGCTACAAACCATCTTTGGAATGCCAGTTATACTAATATAATTTACCCTAGGCCGGTTGTCTAGGTCTTCCTAACAGTGAAGCGGAATTAATCGCAAAAGTCTAGAACCCTTAAACCCAGGACTCAGACATTGGTCAACCCTTCATTTTTAGGTCAATAAGATCTTTCTATGTATAGCCATAATCTTTCACAGCTTCTGAGCAGATCTGTTTGTTCACTGACCTCTTCCTTTTGTGAGGAATCTCAAGCCTCAAGGTAGTTGAATATTTCTCATTCATCTTCCCTTGTGGCTCTGGGTGGCATGATTGTGCTGTGTCTCAGTTCTTCCATTCTTCTAAACACAGTAAAGGGCAGAGGTGTGTCTTTATAACTTTCTGTGACCAGAATTAAACACTTGATTACTAAACTCTCGGATTAATTGTTTGTCTTGACCTGTTGTTTATTTACGAGTATATGCCCTTTTTGTTAACTAGGAAATCAGCATTTATATACAGTATGGATTACAGCATTTCCAAGGCAGAACTTTAGCTGTGCATTGTATTGTTTATTGTGACTTTGCTCTACTGACACTTTTTTGGTATCTGAAGTTCAGTTGCACATATTCCTATATTCTCCAATCCAGACAAAAGGTTTGATTCTAGATTACGAACGCATGTCTTTGATACTTACAAATACATTCAATATTGTACTGTCTGCTAAGAGTATTTTTGGTGGTTGTGCATTAACATATGGTGCAATATATTTAATCTAGAAGGATATTCATATTCAGAAACTTGTTACCACTGACATTTTTAAAGGTCTTGATGATGGAAGAAGTCATTGGGAACATCTTGCACTAGTTTACTAACTGGCTTCATATCTAGAAGAGTTGACCTCCATGCAGTTCAGTATAGTCAGATTTGCTATATATGAGAGAGACTCTGTGCATCACGGGTTGAATGCGCAGGGAGTGAGTTGTCTAACTGAATGAGTACTGGCCTTTGTTACGTGTGTGTTTATGACAGCTTAGCAAAAGCCCGTGTTCCCCTCCGGAGCTTTGTTGGCAGCTTGCAATCATGACAGCGTAAGAACCAAGATAACTACAGACTAGCTGACAATATAATCTTTGGGGAGGGTGATTGCGTTAACCATGGCAAAGCTATTCAGTGCTTTAGCATACAAAGCAAGTGTACCATAAGTGAGTGTACACACCTGGGAAACACTGGTCCTGTCCAATTTTAACTTGTTAATAACTCGGCGGTCTCTTGATATTATATAAATCAATGTGTCTGAGTTAGTCATTTTTCTATAGTCTGTATATTCAAGTGAGTGTCACTGATTTCTTTTCATACCCCTTTTGAGTTTTTTTTTTTATACAAATATATCTAAGATTGCACAGGTAGGATCAAATGCCACACAGCAGGGAAGCAGAAAGCACCACACATTGTACAGTCTTATGGTGTGTACACACGGTGAGATTCCCTTCCTATTCGAGTTAAGATTCGAGTGCTATGCAATCTTTGCTATCTCTGTACTTTTTACATACAATTCATACAATCAGCTTTAGATTTGCATTATATAGTCATTGCTGCCCTGTCTATCTGGGTTTCGATTTGTGCTGAGACGGGAGCGCACATCGGGCTCGCAAGGTAAAAAAACCTGTGCGATCTGCTTACGATCTGCATACGATTTTGACTATATAGTCAAAATCTGATGCTGGATTGTACTGTGTGTACACAGCATTAGTGTTGGGAAGCACATTATTTTAGATTTATATGTTTTTAATTGTTTGCTTCTGTGTATTTGTGTTTTCTGTCCACTACATATAGATCGGGCATGACACAACTAAAGAAGCACAAACAATTGGCATTATTCTATAAAGTCCTCAGTGTTTTATGCATTATTTCATGCACTGAGTTGAGTAGTTCTGCATATAAATGGCTTATTTTAAATGTGGGATCATGTCTCTCAAGCTTTGAGCAGAAGCCACACCATTGTGTTAGCAATTTGCCGATTGGAAAAGGGGAGATTACCCCTTTAATTAGAATTGCGATTTCCATTATAGTATATTCTCTGCGGTCAAGTGCAAAAGTTTGAACATTCTACTTCTGGTGTTCACGCTGTCTGGTATCAGGAGAGATTTGTACTTTGTTCTGAACAGCATACAGGCTAATTAAATAGCTTGAAGTTTATAGCTTGTAGTGTGCCTCTACGTCTTCCAATAATCCGTTTAGATTGTAAACTCTTTGTGGCAAAGCATTCATATTTTTTTATTGTTAATTGCTGCTCTCATACCTTGGATCCCTATACTTAAGCCCTTGTTTGTACTTTATCTCAACCTTGAAAAACATTGTGCACATCAATGGCATTGTCTGAATTAATTATACATGCATGCAATGCTTTTTCGACAACCATTTGATTTGTGTAAAAGCATAGGCAACATATTTCTTCTTCGTGCTTCTTGTGGCTTTTAACCCTTCCCATATCATAGTGGCTTGTAGTATGCTGATAGGACTATCATCCATGGCATTTTGCTGAAGAGCTGTGTTGCCATAGCAACATCTCTATCTGCAACCTCCTTGAGCCATTTAATGTAGAGGACATTTCACCTGAAATAAACAGAACTAGGATGTCATGTGAACTTTTCATTTTGGCCATTTATGTCTTTTGTCCAACAAGGCAGGCAGATGGAGTATATTTTGGCAAGTTCCTACATAGTGCCTTGTGTCCACAAAAAACATCCACCTCCATTTTCATAGTGTCTGAGCGTGACTTCCAGTATTCTGCTTTTTCCACTGAGCAACACAAATACCAGCTTGCTTGTAAAGGTTTCTGCCAGCCTGGGGACCTGTCTCTTAGATGTGTAACGAGGTCAGACCAAAAGAATATTGGTTTTATATGTACGGCTTTGTATGTTTGTTTTATGCAGCAATGTGCAAGGCACCTTATGTAGCACTACGCATGGCACACTGCAGAGATCATTTTTGTAACTTTGTCTAGAAAGTTGGTCCTCTCAAATGAATGCTACAATTCTAGTTACTCAACTGTAAAAATGAGCCTTCAAGCCATTCCCAATGTGTGGAACAGGCCTTTTAGTTGGACTTTTGCTGGATTTCGGCTAATGGCATATGTGTGAGCTGGTAGTGCTAGGTCTATCATTGCGACTTTGTTCCTTAATAATGCATCTCATTAGCAAAATGATGCGAATCAGATGCCCAAGCCACTTCTTGGGCATCTGATTAAATGATTAAAATGATATATGGCATACCTCTGTTCTGTGTGCGACCATGCCTGTATCTGCATAAGAAGTGCTACACTAAAGCCCAGCATTTAGTATGCCAATATAGTACAGCTGCGGCATATTATTTTAATCAGCAGATATAACTCATTTTAATGGAAGAAGTGTCACAGACAGAGGTCCAGCACTACAAAGTCACAACTAGAAGGGCTGTTTAACACTCAAGGAGGCTAAATGCATGGGACCGCGCATTAGACCTGAGACGCATTTCTCATGAAGGGGTGAAATTGGCCCAAATCTGGGTAGTGTATGGGGGCGTTTAGACTAATGCATTGTATGTCATGATAAGATATCTGGCCCTAATTGGCAGCTATTTTAAGTAATATAGTTAAATTCCCAAGACTTTATTAAGATTAAATTATTATTAATTTTTTTTGTATATGTTCTTTTAAATAAATAGTCACCATTTTATAGTTCTGTCATGGATCCAGTTCCAAGAAATTCAAATCTATAAACAATATCGGTATCTTTGTCTACAGCAATTATTACACTCCCTGGTATTTCTCCCACTCACTATTAATTCTATGTTTTATTTAAAGGTTCTTTCAGAAGCTACCGTATATACTCGAGTATAAGTCGACCCGAATATAAGCCGAGGCACCTAATTTTACAACAAAAAAACTGGGAAAACGAATTGACTCAAATGGGGACCCTCACTCGAGTATAAGCTGAGTTGGGATTTTTCAGCATAAAAAATGTTCTGAAAAAGTAGGCTTATACTCGAGTATATGTGGTATTCGCTCCAATCAGGGAGCATTAAGTGCTCCATACAACTACAATGTCAGTATCCAAGTAATAACCTGTAGTACAGATATGGTTCAGATAAGAATCACAGAAACCAAGCTTATTACAGAAAATGTTATAAATAAATATGCACAATGCTTACTTATGCACTAGCTTGTGTAGGTACTAATTAGGTTTTATGCCCGTTTTCATACAGTCCCTCCGGTATAGAGGGGTTAAAATTCCCAGGCCATCCTCATGCAAGCCCAGTTTATATGACGTCATAATTTTACCATTATCTATCTGCTGGATCATTAGCTACAGATACGTCCTCGATGCCTGGTGTGAGTGAGCAGCCAGGTCCTGTGCAACTCTGCTAACAGCGGATATCTCCTAGTCTCCAACATATCTGACCTTATCTCTCTTTACACTCCCTCCCACTCTCTTCAGTCCACAAATGTCCTAAACTGGCAACAGGTTTTTTCCTCCCATTCCTGCCTCCAAGGTTTTTGCCATTGTGCTCCTAATCTCTGGAATTCTCCTCCCCTCCCTATCACTCTACGTCCCTACAAAATGTTAAACGGGTTATGAAACCCGTTTAAACCCTGCCATCTGTCATCCTTATGCTCACTTCTATCCCTTCTGTTTCACTCCGTTCTGTCTGCCCCTCCCATTTGGAATGCAAGCTCTCACAAGCAGGGCCCTCGTGCTTTTATTAGAATATATCTGTTCCACCCTAATAATTGCTTCATTGTCCTGTCCCCTGATGCAACTGTCTTTATTTACCATGTGCTTGTCCTTAATTGCCTTGTACTTTAATTCATTAATTCAACATTTTTTTTTTTGCTCATCTATGTATTGTTAGGTGCCCTTGTGGTGCCATATAAATAAAATATAATGCACCAGGAGATTGTGCTGAATGAATTATTTGATATATGACGCCAGTATATTGTGTGTGTGTATACAGAGATTTTTCATACAGATTCAGAGACTGAGTCGCACACACCTGATAAACAAGTGTCATATACCAAATGAATCAGCCTATTCCCCATAAGGTTACTAGTCACATTGCCTTGTGACTAATATGCATTTTCATCAAAAAAAGTGTCATATGATGTTTTCTCAGACAAAAAAATGACCCCTGCAGCTAGAAGCTGGACACATCAGTCCAATGCTGGTGATTAAAAGAAATACACTTACCGCTGTTTGTGTTTTACGCTGCATATGCCCATCATATTGTGTACCTTTTTTTTGCAAATATTAATTAATACCTTTCTTTTTTTTTTTTTTTTTTTTTTAAATACACTTAACCCCTTGAGTGCCAACTGAATTTGTCAAAATAATTGAAATATTGGCACTTAAAGTGTTAGTAAACATAAGGGGCTATACTTTTCCTAATGTCCAAAAACAAATCCCGACTTGAGCAAATTTATATTTCTACTTATTAAACAGCTTTACTAAGGGAACTGTAGATTGTTAACATTTTCTCAGGACAGTCACGGAAATGTAATTGTGATGGAATGAGACATTCTGAGGGATATATGTATTTATTTTATATTATATTACATATATTTGCATTTTCTTGTAGTGTATATACATTACAGCTATTTGTTAGGTATGAAGGGACACCTATTCTGTTTCCATACAGTAGGATAGGTAGATAACTAAAAGTACGTTTATGAATGATCTTACGGTTGTCATCAGAATTCCAAATAGCTGAAGAGAATTTTCATTCTACCACTTACCACAGAAGTAGCATCATAAGTGCGGCCTTGATGATGCCAGATTTTAAAGGCAAAAAACATGGTAATTCTTTACAAAATAAATGATAAATCAAAGGATGAGTCTATCAGCAGATGTGAGATTCATATATTGTAGTAAAGCAATTCTAAAATGCATCTGACAAGTGTAGTACTTATAAGGATTTATAAATCAAAGGACAGATTTACTGTAAATGGTTGATACTGCCTCAAATTGTTCATAAGACAACTAAAGTGATGATATTATTCATCATTTACATCTGTATTATAATTGTGTAAGGCACATCCTGTCTTTGCAATATGCACGCAGGGGAAACTTGCACAAATGCCCCAGCGACTCCTACTGCTAGGGCGAAGAGATAAACCAAAAAGTAGGAGTTTTAGTATTGCTTACATACCGTAGGACCAGCCACCGGTATATATGCATGGAAGCCAGGGGTTGGGAGTAGGCAGGACAAGGTGGCCAGGGGTCTTGAAACAGCAGAGAAGAGTTGGGGCCTGGCAGTGTGGGTGCGGACATACTTTTAAAACTGCTAAAAGCCATTTTTATAGTATTCTCTGCATATGAAAACTACTGTATAGTGCATTTTTAACTTTTTACGGTGTTTGAATGAAACCCAAAAAATGTGTGGCAATAACATGGTAGCCGACTACGGCATACAATTAAACAATAACATAGACAATCTAATGCATTAAAGGTGACACTCAGATTTATTGATACCAGGATAAGGGAGACCTGGGTAATAAAGTGCCACATCTCTGGACTTCATAATGATTTATGTAGTGTATAGTAGGGTATTAATGTCTGGTGATCATCTACAGACAATACCTTCTAAAGGGGATATTTGCTCCCAATGAGTGTATAGGTGCCATATTGTATTAAATTATGCACATTACTGTACATGCCAACCCATATCTGTTATTATATCGATAGTGTGTAATATTACATGGTGATCACAAGGCATTACCTACTAAGTGGCCACATAGTTTAAAATAGGGCACTCTCTTGCAAATAAGTTTATTTAAGTCAGGATTGGAGACATTTCCCATTCCAGAGTATTCTCTGAAGATTTCCCAGGTATAACTTCTCAGTGGTCACATCACTTGAAAGGGGGGTGCCAGCATGGGTAGGATAAAGAACTTTTAAAAACATGTCTGCAGTTTTGCTTGTTAGGGGAGTGGCTTAAGGCAATCATGCCCACCCTTACAGGAGTTCTATAAGGTGGAGGGTGGTATGTTGCCCTCCATTTGAGGTTAGGCATAGCTATCTTGATCTTGCCAGAACATCAATGGTTTCGCCCATTGATGGATGTCCTTGCTCTGTGACCAGCCAAAAAGCATGCCAAGCGCAGGTAAGAGAGCGCCTCTGCTATGGATTGTGAAAGACTGTAAGACTTATAGCATTCGAGGCAAATTCAATGTTGGTCCATATCATCCCGATTTGAAATGTTGCATTGCTTAGTACAGGTCCCACTCATCCTTAGTAGCGAATGGATTTATTATATTAAGTTTGTGGTATGCTCTATTTTGTGCAGACCGTAGAGAAGTTTGTAGTCGTGCTGTATGAGAAAGGAAATGGCTAACCTTTTATACTTACAGCAGAGTAATAAGATCTTATAAGATATGGTGGGAGATTTATATGAGCAGAAATACAGTAGATCATGTTCAATCAGAGTATGAATAGAAGGCATATACACATAATACGTTCTTCCAGTGTGTTTTACTTACTGGTACTTTTAAACTCATGTAATTGGCAGGAGTATTAAGGCCCCCATACACTATGCGATTTTCGGCCGATTTCATCCGATTTCGGTCCCGCGCGGATCGGATCACGGCATCGGACCTGCAGAACAAAAGATATATCGGAATCTGAGCCATCATGGGTGCTGTTTAGCACCCACGATGTTCAGATCCGATATATCTTTATATACAGCCCCCCTGTCTTACTAGCAGCGCCCCCCCCCCCGCATTGACGGCTCCCGGCGGAGGAAGTGCAGGCGGGGACTGCAGGCGTCGCAGAGCAGAGACCGTCGGCGCGGCGGGAGAATAGGAAGAAATCCTATTCAAAAGACCGGGCGGACGCTGATTGGCTGAGCTCAGCGGCTGCCCGGTCTTTTGAATAAGATTTCTTAGCCGACAGTCTCTGCTCTGTGACGCCTGCGGTCCCAGCCTGCACTACCTCCGCAGGGAGCCGGGAGCCGTCAATGCGGGGGGGGGGGGCGCTGCTAGTAAGACAGGGGGCGCTGCGGGGGACACAGAGTTGACAGTACAAGAGCCGGGCAGGAAAAGCTGTCAGCGCTGGAAAAAAAAAGTCCCTACAATCAGTCAGCAATTGGCTGAGAGAGCGCTCAGCCAATCACAGGCTGCCCATTCATTGTATGGGCTTTTTTTTCCAGCACTGACAGCTCCCGCCTCCCCCTGCCCGGCTCTGTCACTGTCCCCCGCAGCGTCCCCTGCACGCTGCCTTAGCAGCGCCCCCCACCAGCAGCCCTGTTCTGCAGCCCCCCCTGCTCCCCGGGTTTACATGTGATAAATCAAGACGATTTATCACATGTAAAAAATGGCACATCAAGTAGCAATCTTATCAAGCTCCCCCGGGGAGCTGCCGGGGAAGCTCAGGGGGAAGTCGGGGGTGACTTGTCCTCAGGACAAGTCTCCCTAGTGTATAGGGGCCTTTACAATATACCAGCAATAGCTATGAATTAGCTTCTTCTTTCTATAAAAAAGTGCTGCGCTCAGTATCATTGAGGAGAAACATACGGATGACTGACAGTTGGGATGCTGGTGTTCAGAATCCAGCGAAATGGAATCCCGACAGGGGGCAAGTAAGTATAATTGCCCTCCCTCTCTGCAGCCTAATGGCCCCCATCCATTAGTGCAATTTGGGCCCAGGCATTGCACCGAGGAATTGGATGAAAAGGGCCCAAATCGCATGATTTTGATCCAATGCGCAGGCATGATCAGAAGGGAGCCACAGATTGTCACTGCTGCATCAAGGATCCATCGGATCATACAGTCTGGGAAAGGATCCATGTACAATGTATCGTATATATGCGATACTGTCACCTGGGAGGGGCCAGATGAGATGCCAAAATATTGCATGCAAGGGACGGCATGTGATGATTTGTGTAAGGGGTTGGGGGACTTAACCCCCTCATCCATGCAGCCTAACCCCCCCCCCCCCCCCCCCAGGTCTAAAGGTTCCCATACACGGTACAATTATTGTATACAATATCTCATCTCATTGCATCGCACAGGTTTTGCAATGCAATGAGATAAGATGAGAAGAGATCTAGTACAAAAAGTATGCGCAGCACATACTTTTTGTACTAGATCTCATCTCATTGCATTGCAAAACCTGTGCGATGCAATGAGATGCGATGCGATATTGTATACAATAATTGTACCGTGTATGGGCACCTTAACCCTCCCAGGAAAACTTACGGTCGGCATTCCATCAGTCAACGGCTGCATCTTGTCGGGATTTCCATTCCGGTGGTAGTTGTAATGCTGCCGTCTGTATACTAAACGTCGTCATCCTATCCACCGGGATGCTGAACACATTCCCCGTTAAATATGGTAGTATCAGAATAAAACCACTTCTGCTACACTACTTTTTCCTGGTAATACTACAGTTCTAATTGTCAATAAAGGAGTAATTTTTTTTTTTCCTTTATTGGCACGGTGCAAATCTATCATTCGGTTTACTTTCTATTTTTGTTTACAGAGGTGTCTGTATTCTCAGAACCCAGGTGTAGGGGTGATACTGGGCGACTTGTGAACATCAAATGTAAAACGATCAGTGGATATATTGCAGGAAGAAGGAAACTAGCATTGTTTTGTATCTAGATAGTGTATAAACAACGGTTAAGTTTGTGACATTTTTGTTGATTTTGTGTTTTACATTGGAGAGCATAAAAGATACACTGACTTTTGAAGTTGTTTTTATATTTTTAAGGCACCACAAATTTTTCCCAGCTCCATACTGGGGCCTACACCTTTAGCAATTCCTGGGCATTTTCTAAGCGATCTCGCTAGAGCACTTAGAAAATGCTCCTGCATAACACTGTGTGTACAGGTATTTGGGTGGTACATCGCTGTGTGCCGAGTGATCTTGCGAAGGGTTCTGTGTGATCTAGCATTGCGTCACTGTGTGTGTGTGTGTGCCCTATTAGAGAATAATAAAGATAATATCATCTTTTACAGTTAGTTAGACTCTTATTCATACAAATAATAATTTTATACTTGCATTCATGCTTGTAGTTTTATACGTTGCTTCAATTGACCATGCAAGCACCTACTGTATGTATGCACATGGGCAAATGTTATTAGAGAATATGTTTATACTTTTATATTATAGCTTTTTCTACATCTGCTACTTTATATTTGTAGTGTGTGTCATAGAACAATAGAATCTGTCATTTAAAAGCTTCTTGTATTCAACCAAGTCCATTAAGGGAGATCATATTTAATACTCCAGCTAATTTCCAATCATTTCATGTTTAAATTATCTCTATTTCGCAATTGCAGCACATGTTGTTTAATTCTAAACACTTCAAGGAACGAGCTGATATCACACACTTGGAATATGATTTACATAATTGAAATGTAGACTGTAGCATTAAAGTGAAAAAGGGCCAACGGCTCATATACTGTAACTGTCCTATTTATTGCTAGAGTCCTATGCTGCTACAGTCTCCCCTAATCTTAATGCAGATGCAAAGGTTTAATTGCAGATAGATGAAGTAGTGTGCCACATGAAACTGCTGCTAAACGCTTAATATTCAGCTCTCTGATAGATATTGCCCGTGGCTTGGTTGTTGGACTAATACTGAATTGGCTGAGGTGTTTGATAGGCTTGTCTCTGCAGTCTGTGTATGAATATTTAACTACCTATGAGAGAAGACTCTCGGAGCAGGCAGCGCAGTGAGAAGCTGTAATTTCCTGCTGCTTTTCAGACACCTGGGATGGGAATTACATGCGCAGAATTTATTGCACTGAGAACAAATAATGATACACTCTGTTATCGACCCTCATTCTACTGTAGGTCTTTTTTAAAGCAGTAGACTGTAGCTTAGAATTTGCAGACAACATGTGTAATCTCTTGCTTTAAAGTATACAAATATTGTGCAACAGGGTTGTGCAATTGTTAGCAATCCACTGCTCTGGTCTTGTACTTGATTCCTTCCAGATCCCTATCTATGTGGAGTTTGTGTGTTTTCCACCTATAGTCGAAAATTTGGTTTACTGAACTACAGATGGAGCCATCCTCATCTAGCCCTTTAATAGGATTAAGGGGAGGATGCTCTAACATCCGTGCCCCCTTACTGTCGGCTACCACCAACATAATTATCGCATATGAGCTAACATATGCGATAATTATGACAAAAGACAGCTCTTGCGTTAAGAGCCGTCTTTTGCTGTGACCCGGCGATGAGCGGCGGGTCCCGGCGGCTCCCCCCTCCCTCTCTTACCCGGCCTGGATGCTTCTGCTGCAGGGGGGCTGGCTCTCCTCCGTGCACCCGGAAGAGGATGTACAGTGCAGGGAGGAGGAGGTCACAGGTCCAGGCAGCACAGCTCTGTGGGGTGAGGAGGGGGGGTTTGGTGCGGGGGGGGGGTCGCGTTAGAAGCCCATAGGCTTCTATGGGGCATCGCCAGATTTTTCTGGCGATGCCCCCCTCGTGGTAACCCGGCGTGGGATGCTTAGAGCATCCCGAAATGCTGTAAAAACCCGATAACGGTGTTTTTACCGCATTTTTTGTTTACAGAATCTCCCCCTAAGTGAGTAGTAGGCTTACTGTGCTAATCCCCTATTGTATTGTTCTATGTATTGTATTACAGCTGAGAATAATAGGCCATGGCTCACCTTGGCTATGCAGAGAAGGCTGGCCGGGGAGGGCTCCATCTGTATGAGAAAATGAACCCAGAGGTTGATTATATCTGTGTAAATAAACTATTGTGTAAAAGGAAATTAATGGTACTTACAGTAGGATATTGTATTATTTTATTATTTATTGAGTTGGCGATTTAATTGTGTGTGTGTGTGTGGGGGGGGGGTTTCAATTGTTTACTGTTTCCCGATGTCCTATCTAAAGTGACATTCAATTGTTGCTTTTTATCACGCTAATCTCTCTAATTTTGGTCTGGTTTAGCCATGAGACCCCCAGCAATGGCAACAAGGACAGCTAGCTGGTGTTGGAGCAGTTGAATAGGGAGAGGGAATTGCGGCTTCTCCTCCTTTGGCTGAACCGCAGCCTGTCCGCTGCTCTACTGCATATTACTCAAGGGATGGACAGCGCTATACAGTATGGCTCATTCTAATGCTGCGCCGTCCTGCCTGTGTTTTTTAAATTATAATCGTAATTAAGAAAGTTCCTAAATGACAGGCGCCATTCATTTAATAGGCTAAACTGACCCGTTTTTCCCTTTCAATAATTGGTGCTTAAAAAATAAATTAAAAAAAACACAGTTCGAGTCCCCCAGAATCTTACAGGCTATTACATTTACCCCTAGATCTCTATATTTGGTGAAATGTTGATTTCTGGAACTTGTAATATCTTTTTATGGAATGCATGTTTTCCAGTGCATGGGTGTTATGTGTTCACAGAGCAGTCTTCATATTCATTAAATATAGAGCATTAATCTACAGAACTGCTAAATGTGTAATTGCAGTGGTAAGTCACTTGCAGAAATATCTGGAGAGTCTGCTTAATTTGAGAGTGCGAGTTATAGTGACAGCTTTGTGAGAGGCAGAGTCTGGGAGAGGCAGAGTCTGTGAAACAGAGCGACTGAGCACGCTAGATTAAATTACTGCTCGTGGTGACATGTCGGGAAAACAGTACAGTAATTACGGCACAATTGGAAATGTTCTTTGCTTTCAAGTCTGCCGTTCTGTAATGTACACAAAGCGTTGCATTTCAGCTTATTGTAAACTTCATTTCTATGATATGATCATCTTTCACATGTCCTCTCTTGAAGCAGTGTGCTAAAAATGTATAAATTGTTTTTTTTTTCTGTACAGTCTTCAAATTTCTACAAATTTATAGTATTAATCTTATTAAATCTATTTAAGTGGTGCAGACCAACTATAAATTATGCCCCATAATTTGTGTCCTGGACAAAACAGAATGGTTAAGAGTCACAGAACTATAAAATAAAATATGGAAAGTAGGAGCAGCAAAAGCCACACAAACACACACACACATCCCCATGCCCGTTTAGGATGCAAATCTATTTAATAGTAGTGCTTTTCTCTATTAATTCATCCTTTTTCATCCTTTTTGAACCTCAGACTAATGGTAACCATACACTAGTGCGATATTACATCGATATTGACCGCATCTGTGCGATAAATCGAAGGAACATCAAATGTGTCACCCGACGCAATGCTACACATATTTATCGAATTGTATGAGTGATTGCATGTGTTTTTTAACCACATGCGATTGCTCACAATGCTGGCGGCAGGAGCACGGTTGGTGGTTTCGGGGAGCGGGTCAGCAGGCGGTGTAGCGGAGCACTGTGCAGGAGGGCTAGTGTGCGGCCGTGTTCATGGGGGGGGGGGGGGCAGAATTTGACAAACATTCAAAAGCTTGTGCAGCACTCTGATTGATTGGCTGAGAGAGCTCTCTTGGCCAATCAATCAGAGGGCTGCCCAGTGTTTTGAATATTTTTTTTTTTCAAATTCTGCAACCCACCTCTGACTACCACGGCAAGCTAGCCCTCCTGCACAGCGCAACACTACACCAACACCTGCCGCCAGCCCTCTTCCAGCACCTGATGTGGCAAGGGTACCGGAAAAAAAGCACTTAGACACCATAAGATGCGTTCAGATCTGAAGGAACATTGCATTTGATGTTGCATAGCATCCAATCGCATATGTGCATGGGCACCATAACATGACTGCATTGTAATTTATGGGATCTAAATCCTTTTTATTTGTAACTGACTCATTGCATCCTTTTTACTGTATTAATGCATTTTATTCTTCCTTTTTTTTCTTTCAAGTCACATAAATCAGAAAACCCAGTTTGAAAATCCTGTTTTAGAAGCCAAAAGAAAAAAACAGCTTGGTCATCTCAGCCTGCCATCATCTGATGGTGTGTTAATTCCAGGTAAGTTCTTTTGTATTTTTTTTTATATAGTTGCGTTAAGCTTTTATTTTGTATTTTTGTTCTCATACTTTTTGCACCCTCTTCAGAATATGACAAGTCGCCATTTACCAGGGACCCAGCACTGCTAAAGGGTGCGCTACTGCGCACATCACTCAAAAAGAGCGCTATGGGGTTTGGATTTACCATTATTGGAGGAGACAGGCCAGATGAGTTTCTTCAGGTGAAAAATGTTCTGAAAGATGGTCCAGCAGCACAAGATGGAAAAATCGCTCCAGGTATTTTGATGATTATTATTATTATTATTGTTATCTTTGGCTTTTGATATTATCAGCTGTTGTTATTTTTAGCCGTTATAGTTATTCTTAGCTTTTTTTTATATATAAAGTACTGATGATATATCATTACATAAATAAATGGCACTGACCTGGAATAAATAGTAACAAGACTTTCCCTAAATGTAGCTCTTGAAGTACTGTAATTGGAAAATAAAAGTATGAGAAAATTAGGAGGTCACTTTAATCCAAAATGTTCCAAATTGGTAATACATTGGACACCAACAAGGCAGTATATCAATCCATGTTCCAATATGGTGTAGTTTGTGGATTCCTCTCGTATAGATGTGCAGCAAATACAATGGGGCAATGTGACTGCCCAATTCATTAAAAACTTAATCTGGTGAAATTAGGGTACACATTATATCATGGCCTTTGTGATCTATTGTAGATTGCAATATTGTTCAATCTATCAATTTTTTTTTAATTACTTGATTGTCTATATTTAGCTTGCTGCCAAGTGGTTTATAGTATCGATGAGTCACCATAAATGCAATCATGTTATCACTTGGAGGTGGTCCATACAGATTGAGCCCCACTCATGCTGGCGAGAGCAAGCGAAGACGAACTCGCAGCTGGGGACCGTTTATTGGGGCCGGCGAGCTCCATCGCCACGGGGCACGCGAGCGTCTCGTGCGCACCCCCTGGCAGGGGGATTTGCCAGCCCCCAGCTGAATGAGCGGCGCTATATCTGTATCTATTTCCTTTCTATTAACTTTTGTAATTAGAGGGTTAAAGTACTGACTGGTGCTCAGGAAACTAGCTGCAGCCATGCAAAAACATATGCTCAGCCATTAAGCGTCTGAGATAAAGTCCTGCAATAAACTATTTGCCACTGTTGTTAACTGTAATAAATTAACAGGCCACTTTGCAATCAGCACAGGAATGTGTTTCGTTATAGAAATGTTTGAAATGGTAAATATAAATTGGCATTAAACGAAAGTCTGGTTTCATGGAACATTGAATCCCAAGCTGTGCACTCTAGGCAGGCCATTTTCCAGAGTACTCAAACTACAGATCATGCAAATGATCTAGAATAGCGTAAACATGTTTTAAAGTCACAAAAGCTTTTTATTTCATACAGTATGTCATACTGTAGTTTGGCAGTGGGAACACTTTTTCTAGATGTTAAGCACCACCCATCAATTAGATTTTCTCAAAAAAGTATGCTCCCAAAACACTATTTAAAAATAATAAAAGCCCTTCTGTTCATGATTATCTTTTACAGTTTGTGTTCTTCCTGTTCCCTCCACCTGCACAGGAAGCTGTATAGGCATTTCACACAGCCCACCTAATCCATTTTTTCAGAAATAGGAAGGCTCCTAATGGGTTAAACCAATTCCCATTTAGATACACTAATACTCCTTTCACATTGCACCTAATTACCGGGTTCATGCCGGTTCGACACGGTAATTGGTGCGTTGTGAAAGGATTTACTGGGACCCACAAACCAGTACACGGCAATACAAACCGTAAAAAAGAAGGGTTCTTACCAGTTGGTTGCAGTTCATTATTAAGCATTATTATTTTGTTTGGTATATATAGACCTACAGAACTGATAAAGGCGCAACTCAAGTTGTTTTTACTACTTACACCTTGGTATCAATAAACTGATTGTTCCCAATTCCGTCCTGTATGGTGAACTCTGTGCAGGTGGTTTAGTCCCAATTCAAACAGTGTTTTTTTTAATTCAGCATAACCAGTATAAAAGTGCATGGCGCTGCTAACTTGGGAAAGCTGCCGTGTGTGTATCCATTGTGAGATTTTGGAAGTACATGTAACATCAGTGGAAAATATTATTAAAGGGCTGTTAGGCAATTGTTCATATATATCATAGAATACTACTTTATAGGATTTGAATATTTAAATGTCCATTAGTAATAAAACAGTGTACTTGTTTCCTAGCACGGCGATGCGATATTGTACAATAAAATATTGTATCGCATTGTATGCCATACAATGGCATACAATGCGATGGTATACGATTCTTTTATTGTACAACCACCCTGATGGGTCCTTACAATGTTAACTGCCCCCCCATTGTCAACGCCACCCCCTGGATCAACACCAACCCGAAGCGTGGCGAGCCCGAGAGGGGCGGCGGTATGCGTCCTCCGACCTTTTCATACCCCCACTATCTATGTCGGCGTGGAGTTGATTTTAGATCGTGTGGGGAGCGCAGCGAGCCACCGAGCCCGAAGCGTGGTGAGCAGACGCGCAATACATGTAAAGTAATACATGTAAAGTACTCGCGGAGCTCGCTGCGCTCGCCACGCTTCGGACTCGGTGGCTCGCTGCGCAAACCACACTATCTATAATGAACTCCACACCGACATGGATAGTGGGGGTATGAAAAGGTCAGAGGACACGTACCGCTGCGCTCGCCACGCTTCGGGTTGGCATCGATCCTGGGGGTGGCGTTGACAATGGGGGGGCATTTAACATTGTAAAGACCCATCAGGGTGGTTGTATAATAAAAAATCGTATACCATCCCATCGCATCGCATCGTATGCGGCTATATGGCATGCGATGCGATCGCATAAGATGCCATAAGATGAAAATCTTGGGCGCCATGCTAGGAAACAAGTACCTAAAACAGTAATAATGAAAATATATATATATATAATTTTTTTTTTTTTTTACTTGAATGACCTAAATTCATGTTTTTTATTTTTTTATTTTTCCCCCATAGGTGATGTGATTGTAGACATAAATGGAACCTGTGTTCTTGGTCACACACATGCAGAAGTCGTCCAAATGTTCCAGCTGATTCCTATAAACCAGTATGTAAATATGACCCTTTGTCGTGGCTACCCCCTTCCTGAAGATAGTGACGATCCTGTAGCTGATATAGTTAATACTGCTCCACCAATCATCAATGGTCAGATGACTACACAAGGGGAAAACATGGGAAGTCAAGACCTAAAATCTGGAATAGTAATCCTGGACCAGAATGGAAAACCAGGCCATGTGTTAGTCAATGGACGTTTGAATGGTCCATCATTGGATCTGCAAGATCAAAGGACATCAATGTCATCTGGAAGCTCACAGCCTGAACTTGTCACCATTCCTTTATTGAAAGGCCCTAAAGGTTTTGGATTTGCTATTGCTGATAGTGCTATGGGACAAAAGGTCAAAATGATCTTAGACAGTCAGTGGTGTCCTGGACTTCAGAAAGGAGATGTAATTAAAGAAATCTATCACCAGAATGTGCAAAACCTGACACACATACAGGTTGTGGAGGTTCTGAAGCAGTTCCCGGTGGGAGCAGAGGTGCCATTGCTCATCTTACGGGGAGGTCAGTAACCTAGTTGATGTAAACCTTATTCCCATTTCTGCAACATGCATGCAGTATGTACAGTAGCCTGCCCTTTTCTACTTTAATACATGTGTATATGTATCTATTTAAATACTGTACTCCAAAGCTGATGCTCATTTGTTTGTTCACAAGCAAAAAGTAGCCGCAAAGGGATGTTTAAATCAAATAAATGAGTTTCTAATTAATCACCTTTGCTGAAGCCTGGATATCACTATATCACCTGCACTGTTATGGTACCATGAGGACAGATGTTGCATGTTCTAAGCCCCACATACACTGTGAGAAGTGATGCACACTTTTAGGTGGGAATATATATGGATGATCGGTGGACGGGATGGCGGCGGTCAGAATACCAACGCTAGAATTCTGATAGAGGGAGTATACTTACCTCCCCATTACTCAGTGCCTTAACCTACCTTCCTACCCCATAGCCTAAACCATTTCCTTCCCGCCATGCAGCTTAACCCTAACCCCCCTGCAGCCTGAAGCCCCATCCAAATGACCCTCAATTTCAGCGAGCCACGGTGATGTCGCTGACCCGCAGCCAATATTGTTAAAAGCATTGGGTAGAGTGTATGGGGCTTTACACTAGGTAACCTCCTAGTACATAAGAATAGTTCACCACCTCATCGATGTTGGTATTTGTGGCCTGCAAGTTGCCATTTGTATTCTAACTGCTACAATCTCCATCATGTTCTATTACTTAATGAACATTATAAAAAGATCCACTGTCTTTCTGGTGTATGTGAGGGGGGGGGGGGGGGGGTGCGTGTTGGCAGGGGTGTTTTTATGCTCTCCTTAAATAATACCCCTTTTACACCGCCGAAAAATCCGGGTCAGCGGCGGGTCAGACCCGGATCCTCGGCGGTGTAAATGGGGGGTATCCGTGTCCATTTACACGGGTCCTCTACCCAGGTCCTGACCTGGGTAGAACACGGATGGGACCCGTGTAAATGGCGGTGTAAATGGTCCCGCTGCGGGTCCAGGCACCCGCAGCGGGTCCACAGCGTGCAGCGCTGGGGAAGCTGTCCCCGGGTGCTGCGGGAGGAGGGGGGTCCCTGCGGCTACTGAGTGGAGATGGGGTACCTGTCAGCGATCAGCCTGACACGGCGCTGCCACTGCTGTATCTCCCCCGCTGCTGTATCTCTTGCGGCGGATGGCGGTGTCGGCGGTCAGTGTCGGCGGTCCCTCTGGCGCAGGGGAAAAGACCCTATGATTGCCGGCGCTGCCGCTGCTGTATCTCCCCCCGGCGGCCGGTCCTTGCGGCGGATGGACAGTCAGTGTCGGCGGTCCCTCTGGCGCAGGGGAAATAGTACTATTTCCCCTGCGCCAGAGGGACCGCCGACACTGACTGTCCATCCGCCGCAAGGACCGGCCGCGGGGGGAGATACAGCAGCGCCGGCAATCATAGGGTCTTTTCCCCTGCGCCAGAGGGACCGCCGACACTGACCGCTGACACCGCCATCCGCCGCAAGAGATACAGCAGCGGGGGAGATACAGCAGTGGCAGCGCCGTGTCAGGCTGACCGCTGACAGGTACCCCATCTGTAGCCGCAGGGACCCCCCTCCTCCCGCAGCACCCGGGGACAGCTTCCCCCCTCTACCCCCACAGCACCCGGGGACAGCTTCCCCCCTCTACCCCCACAGCACCCGGGGACAGCTTCCCCCCTCTACCCCCTCCAAGCTATATAGATAGATCTATATAGATCTATAGATATATATATATATAGATATATATATATATATATATATAGATATATCTATATAGAGATATATATCTATATAGATATGTATATCTATATATCTATATAGATATATATATATATCTATATAGATATATATATCTATATAGATATATATCTATATATCTATATATATATAGATATATAGATATATCTATATCTATAGATATATATATCTATAGATATATATATCTATAGATATATATATCTATAGATATATATATCTATATATCTATAGATATATATATCTATAGATATATATATCTATATATATATCTATATATATATATATATATATATATATATATATATATATATATATATATATATATATATATATATATATATATATATATATATATATGGATAGGAAAGGGGGGGATTGGGGTGCGCTACTCATGCTCTGCATCCAAAGTGGGAATTGATTCCCACTTTGGATGCAGAGCGAGGAGGTCATAGAAAAACACTTTCCTGATATTATTAATAATATAAAGGATTTCTACCAACTCATCAAAGTCCAGAAAAAGTCCACTATTGGATCTTACCATTTAGACCAAATTTGTGATTTAATACATTATTCGATCAGCAGAAATTTTCCATACCAGGATCAGCTGTACGAATTTATCTTTTCCAATCGTTATCACCCCTGATGAAGTCTTTTAGACGAAACGCGTCGGGTTTCTGATCTTTAATAAAAGAAATATTTTTCCAGACATGGACTGGGCCTAATCATTGTGGACGAAAACTCAAGGAAATGAAATTTTAAAGAAATTTTATATTAATAATTGTGTTTTGGGAGGTACAGATTTCACATTGAGTAGCGCACCCCAATCCCCCCCTTTCCTATCCATTACTATACTGTTCCTCACTAACAGGAGGAATTTTGGTGGTGCTGCACACACAAATTAGCGCAAAAACAGAGTCAACCCCTTTTTTCCATATATATATATATATATATATATATATATATATATATATATATAGAGAGAGAGAGAGAGAGAGAATAGTCCTGTATAGAATGCTCCAGAGCACACAGAACAACCGGCACCAGTCGAAGGAATGAAATTCAATGCAGATTCATTTAATGAAAAATATCCAGGCTCAGTACACTGAGATAATCATGGACACCCATCAAGCAGATACATCAAGGCAATACATTACACGTCTCCTTGACGGCCGTTTCGGCGCACACAGCGCCTTCATCAAGAGGGGTCAAGGCGCTGTGTGCGCCGAAACGGCCGTCGAGGAGACGTGTAATGTATTGCCTTGATGTATCTGCTTGATGGGTGTCCATGATTATCTCAGTGTACTGAGCCTGGATATTTTTCATTAAATGAATCTGCATTGAATTTCATTCCTTCGACTGGTGCCGGTTGTTCTGTGTGCTCTGGAGCATTCTATACAGGACTATTCTCTATTTCAAGTGTGACCTGGCACGGTCCATTCATACAAGTTAGCGGGTGCGACTGCTCTTTGGACTATATATATATATATATATATATATATATATAGATATATATATATATATATATAGATATATATATATATAGATATATCAACAAGGAAAGGCAGGGCTGACCCAGGTTCAGTGTAAATGGTGCAGACCCAGGTCCGACCCAGGTCGAAGTGCTGTGTAAATGCAGTATAAAGCAGGGTCAGACCCTTGAAACTCCAGCGTTCAAAGACCAGGGTCGGACCAGGGTTTTTGGTGTAAAAGGGGTATAAATGTCAATGTATAGAGCCAAGAGTATATGCATTTACAGTGAGAATTACATTGAGTGAACAGCTTAGGAGAATTGTACTGCGCAGTTGACGACCTGGGTCATTTCCAACTACATTTTCCCTGGACAAATCTTGCATTAAAATTGGCAGCTATGTTGTATATACAGACTGTATTTCCGACTACATGACTGCAGTGAATTGTACCTGGTTGATTAGAGATGGCCATTAAAGCAATGGCTCCATCATTAGCTAAATTACCAGTGGCTTTTAATTCCAGGAAAATGGAGTGCCCTCAAATAGACATGAAAGCTTGCTATCAGCAAACAAATGTCAGCATTCAGAATATAAATGAGCTTCTGCTTTACTGTTACTACGTCTAAGCAGTAGGGAATCACATAAATGTACATTAGATGAGATGTGCAGATAAATTCCTGTTGTTTCAGCATGGACATAGTTAATAGCAATTACATTTACTCCATTCCAATTCCATCCTAATTAGCTTATACTTGCACATAATGCGGTTCCTGATAGCTGCCAGTTAAAGATTGTCTCTGTCTTCTGTAATGGCCCAGACGGTGCCCTTTTAAGAGCTGTTTTATTCCCAGTGATTGAATCCGAGTGGCCTTATCAAGGCTCATTCATGTGTTACACTCATTGACTTCACGTCTCCAAATAGGGATAAAAAAAAAATAGAGCTGGGATTATGAGAGACTGCCATGTTACATAGCCTAATCTCCGTTTTGTTTTTCAAATCTTTTCGGTGCTGTTGTAATTGAAAGTATAATTAATGACTGTTAAGTAAAATGTAGTTATAATCCTATGTGGCGCTTAGTTACCAATTCAAATTGGCAAATTCTATAGCATTTAGTTTTTTCTTTTCTACGTTTTTTTTTTTCATTATGGCCAATTCACTTCTCTTCTTCTGTGTTACGGTGGGTATACACTAGGTCAGGGGTTCTGAAACTTTTTTTTTTTGCTTTGGGACCCCATGAAACGATGAAATAAATTACAGGACCCCAGAAAGTTACCTCAGAATGGCCGCTACATGTGTTGCTCAGCAGGCCGCACATGAACATGAGCATTGCCGAGGCACATAAAAAGTGAAGTTTACGCTTATACCACAGAGAGGCAGTGGGTAATGGGGGATGTATGAGGGGGACTGGCATGACAAAGGGAGGCAGTGGATGTTTACTTTAATGCACTTTCTCCTGTTCCCCCTTTCCGTCGGCACATACCACATACCATATAGTCTGTGCTCAGTGCTTCCTTATCCTCTCTGCTGCTGCTTTCCCTCCCCTTTTGATGCCCATGGATGACCTTTAAGCGCTTCCCCCCCCTCCATGCAGCACTTACAAGAGATTCACAGATTCAGAATCTTAATTGAGAGCTGGCACCTCTGAATATGACTGCGGACTGCCTGTTTTGGGCGGGATGTATTAAAATACATCGCCGCCCTTCGCGCCCCCCCCCCCCCCCCCCCCCCCCGCCGCGATGCAGCCGCATATGTACTAACATAACGGTGACGGAGGCCCCCCCGCGATACCTGGAATGTGGTGTGCGGGGGGTCTCCGTCACCTCCCAGCCGGCTCCTGCATCCCTCACGCAGCGTCACGCCGGGGACAGCTAAGCAAGCTGTCCCCGGCGCCTCCTCCTCCCCCCTGCAGCCTGAAGGACGTCCGGCTGCGTCACTAGGGGGAGGAGAGGTTTACCTTCCAGGGTCCAGGAGGACCCTTCAGGAAGGTAAGCCAGAGGGGGGGGTCGGCGAGGCGGCGGGCGGCGGGCGGCGAAAAGAAGCCCATAGGCTTCTATAGGGTATCGCCACCCAAAGGTGGCGATACCCTTCACTGCAATATCATTTTTGATACATAGGAAAATGCGGTAAAACCGGGGTTTTACCGCATTTTCCATTTGATACATCTCGCCCTTTATCTCTATTTCCTACAACTCCGAAGCCCCAGGACCTGGGAGTGTCATAGCTGCCAGACGTGTGCTTCCTGTGGATATCTGCATGTTGATGAGGGATCCTGGAGTGCACCCTACTTGAAGCAGCAGCTGCGGCTTGGCAGGAGAGGCAGAGCACTGGAGTAGCAGAGGGGCTGCCTGATGGCTCCTCAGGTCTATGAGCCAATGATGCGAGGAGTCTGAACTAAACAAACAATTCGACTGGTTTTTCAGACTCCTGGGATCACTGTCTCAGAAGAGTTATTGTCCTGATTTTCAGCAACGTGGATTTGCGACACCATGCTGAGATGGTCACGACCGACTTTGGGGTCATGGTCCACAGTTTGGGAACTGCTGCTCTAGATGACTTGTGTAGCCAGCGACATTGCAGGCGATGGGACCTGGGAGGGAGTTGGCATCGGTAAAGTGCCGATGCCAGCAGTGATGGTTACAGCTAGGCTACATTCGGCAGCATGGCCCTCACTAGAGATGTCTGCTGATGAAGAAATTTACTGACAATGCTTGGGACATTTTCCATGAACATAGCAGGTACACATTAGACCAGCGGTTCTCAATATGTGGGTCCTGACCCCAAAGTGGGTCCCGACCTTCTCAGTAGGGTGACTAACTCATCCCTTTAATCCGGGACGCATATTAATTACACAGGTTCTGTGGCTGGCTTTCACCTGGTTTTAAACTGCCACACCTCAAGACTCCATTTCACCTGGTTTTAAACTGCCACAGAACCTGTGTAATTAATATGTGTCCCAGATTAAAGGGATGAGTTGGTCACCCTACTTCTCAGCATGGGGTCGCGACTCCATGTTGCTGACCATCAGGCTGATGACTTTTCTAATCTCAGTCAGTGATTCAAGGAGTCTGAAAAATCTGTTGAGTTGTCTGTTATGTTAGACTCCTCCCATCACGCTGTGCCTCCACAATGCTGCCATGTATGTGCTGTCTGCTGACCACACATGTGATGTGATGACCTTCTGCAGTAACTTGCTGGGGTCCCGTAATAATTTTTATTGTCTGATAGGGTCCCAGACCACAATAGTTTGAGGACCCGTGCATTAGACGATGTGCCCCATATGTTGGTCCTATCCAAAGGTCTAGTGCGTAACCAGCTTTCCAGAGCTTAGATGGAATCCATTCTGCATGTCTTATATTTTATTGTATTCTTAAAGCAATATTAATTTGTTTTATTTCAAAGCACAGATATTAATTTAATAATTCAGCAGTTTTAATTAAAAAAAAATGTAATCTTTTTTTTTTTTTTTATATCTCAATCCTTTTTTGTTGTACAGTATAATGCATATAATAATAGAATTCTGTTTGGTAGACCATTATAATGTTACATACCTGTTGTGAACATTTGGAAGAATTAGCAGTTCTGCTAAATAAAATGACACCAGTAGAATGGAAATGTAAAAAGTTGATAAGTAATTTTTTTCTCTTTGTACTTTTTTTATGCAAATATTTAAAAGATGATTTTAATATTCAAGTAGCAGCAACATTGTTACTAATTCTGGTAAGGCTAATAGTTTTTCTCCCCCTCCGCTTCAAACTATTATATCTGTCTTATTCGTTTGTGATGTCCCTCTCACAATTCTACATCTTGCAATGTTTATTGCTTGGAGGCTGGTTCCATCATTAAGGACTTGTATGGTAATTGTGGACGTGATTAGGACATTTATCTATCAATTTATTTATTAACAGTTTCTTATATAGCGCAGCATATTCCATTGTGCTTTACAATAGGAGACAGTGATACAACAAACTGGGTATTTACAGACTGTCAAAGGTATGAGGGCCCTGCTCGCAAGCTTACAATCTATAAAGAAATAGGCATTAATTTCACCAGACATGCAGGGATGTCTCCATATTATATTTTACGTACTGTATGCACTGCATGATAGTACTCTCAACATAATTAAGCAAACACAATGGACCATATTCAATGAGAAAAATTCGCCGTGCATGGCGAGAGATTTTTTCTATCGCCATGCACTCGCCTTGCTCCGGAGGGCTCGCTGCCACTCCTGCTCCCACTATTCAATGTGGTTAAGACTCGCCGCCACTCGCGGCGAGTCTTAACCCCTGCAGCGGACGAGCGTCCGCGGCAGGGAGCTGGCAGGGAGCCGGGGGACGGTGGCAGCCAGGGAGATTAAAGTCTCCCTGGCTGCCCCAGAACATATGTAGAGGGGAGGAGGGCTCCCCGGGACCCAGGCAGCACAAGCTTCCCCCCCCCTATAGCCAGCGGGGGACCCAGTATTCACTGCACCCGATCGTGCATATGTAATGATCGGGTGCAGTGAATATATGAATATCTAATGAGCGGCTCGAGAGCTCCGGCCCCCTGCTGGCTGCTCTGTGTAAAAAAAAAAAAATATATATATATTTTTTTTTAAATTAAATATATATTCATGTGCTATAAGCACATGAATAAAAATAACATGCCCCTTCACAGAAAAAAAATCCTGATTTTTTTTTTTTACACCAAAATTTAAAAAAAAAACTTTTAGTTTAAAAGTTCACATTCCAGTTCTCCATGAAAAGATGGAGAATTGCTACACGGAGAGACACGGCAAAAATCACTTAGAAAGACGGCGAAAATATCACATTGAATAGGGTGGTTTACTTTTGGAGAGCAAAATGCTCCTTCCAACGTTAAAATAGCACAAACAATATTTTTTTAAATTGTGAATTGGCTGTCATAGTCAGTGTATGCCTGGGAGTTTGAATCTCTTTCAAATCGCGGCACATCATACAAGATTTTTTTGTACTTATATGTTAGTTGGGCGCCCACTATAGTAAGTACGCTCATGCCCCCACTATCCATGTCAGCATGCAGTTGATTTTATATAGTGTGGCGAGCGCACGCGTAAAACTAAGCAAATAGCTTAGTGGGCGCCCAACTAACATATAAGTACTGATTTTTTTAATTGTCAAGGCATACCACAGAAAAAAATACAGTGGCCTCCACAGGAAAACAAATATTGTGCCCCATATGAAAAAACTATCACACTGGTCCCCACAGGTAACAAAAATAAAATACATAGGCCCTCACATGAAAACAAGATACCAGTGAATAACAGTTAAACTGGTAGCAATGGCTATAAACCGGTGTAGACATCTCTTGATCTTGTGGCACACTTAACAACACAAGGCACACTACAACTGCAGTTGACAACCAACCAATATGTCCCCTGATCTTTCTCCCGGGGGATTTTGATATCGTGTGGCTATACAGTGAGTGATATCTTGCAGTGGGTGGGACCCACTATCTTCAAAAAAAATGTGGTCAAAACATTTTTCGGGGATTTGTACAAATTCCCCATATGCATCAAACTCTGGAAAAGCTATACTTTCCTGATACCATCTGTAAATAGCATTGCCTATAACCCTTAAGCATCTTTCTACAAAGTTCCCAGGAGGGTCACTCCCAGTGGCCTCTGCTCGCGAATGTGCTGAACAACAGCCATGCAGAAGGACTCCCATATCATAAACCTGGAAGTCTGCTAATCTGAAAGGATAGCTCTTATTGGAAGAGCTTTCCTTTGCAATTGCATTTGGAATTGTACATGCATATGGAGTTACTACATGCTGCTATGAATGCAATCAGTGTCGGAATGTATCGCATCCAAAATGCAATGCATGATGCATACCGCCCACTGGTGCCACAAGGGCAGTGCGGTCCGCAACCGGGTGTTGCCAAAATGCCGGCTCCTGCTCTGTGACAGGAGCTGGGTGCTGCACTGTAACATTACGTGCTGCATTGGCTCATGTCGCCGTGTAGAAGCCTGTGCTGCAGGAGCTGACATTCCCCAGGGCAGTTTTCAACTCCCTGACCTCCAAGTGCTGAGAACAGGGGTCGGAATATGATGACAGGACCCTCCTGTGAAGCCACACCCCTTTTGGGGTTGCACGTCTACTGCACATGCAGGGATTTTATTTTAGTACACCTGGTGTCACATTGGTAAGTGACGACGGCTTTGATCCCACCCTGTGTATGCCCATGATATCTGCTGGGTGTGACGCTGTCACATAAAATGTCTGTCGGTCTGACAGGCATTGTATCCGAGCATGTTTGCACAGCATTGGTTACAAGATCTTTGTATGTAATGTGTTGTGGTTTTAATGTTTATCTGTAACAATCCATGGTGCCACTTTGCCTTTACTTTGTAACTGTGCTTTTCTGTTGGTCTTCTTACTATTTTAGCAGAAGGCAAATATAATGTTGCATGTCCTATTAGGAAATACAGTGCGTGCGTGTATGTAAGGATTTCTACATCTACAGTTTTTCTGGTTTGCTCTAAGTGAAACAAATATTCTTGCAATGTATTTAAGCTATCAGATTTACCCATATCCGGCAGATCCATCAGACAGATAATTAGCTCTAATAAGATAACTGGATCTATTCCAACTTCACAATGGTGATAGTGTTATCATGCAATGTTATTGTATTGCTGATCACATAGCACCTCACCCTTTCTATGCTGTGGATGAAATGTTCTTTTCTATTTGCAGGTCCTCCATCACCAACCAAAGTAGCAAAAGTGGTGAGTATTCATCAAAGGGATTACGAGGTACAACCTTCATATAATGAACTGTCATCTTATCCTATTTCGGTTAGGGAGTCACTGACATAAATTGCAAGGCGTTGAGGAAATAATGTATTTCTTTCTCAGTTCCAGCCCTTAAGGAAAAGAAGAGTATTTTCCTGTTGGGTATTTTTGCTGAAGTAGGATAAGCCGCAATGTCAAAGAATTCAGATATATTGCTGAGTTAGTAGTGTACCGGAATAACCTTAGTCATGTTGTAGCAGTGCTGTTATATGTACAAGAATCAAAACATTGTTAAAATCAGTAAATTCTGGCCTCATTATTAAAAGCATACAAGTATTACTGTTAGATTTCTAAAAAACATGCTAAGAGGTACAGTAGTGTCTTTTTTTTTTTTTATATGTATCCAGTACATATATGTACTAAACCTGTCCATCTCTGGGGAGGTATATACTGTATGCATGTTCTCAAGCACCTACCTTTTGGAGATACTTATGTTTTAGATCACCTTGAGTTCACTTCAATTCACACACCCAACCCAATGGAAATACCGCCGAACAGTCTCAATTTTGACAGGAAATTCTCCATTTGAGAGATTTGTCCTGCTTCCCACTGTAACGATCATGACTGAATTGCCGAGCAGTATGCAGATGCACGTGGGAGGGAGTTAGAAGTGAAAATGAGGTAGTGAAAGGGAAGTAGAAGGACCGTTTTGAGGGTATAATAAGGGTCTGTGATTTTCAGTGCTTGGCTTTGACCTCATTTTGAAGCAGCCTTGCTCCATGTTATGTGTCCAAGCCCGTTTTCCCTATATGCACACACATTCATGCAGTGGGTGGTTCACCAAACAGGTGCCCCTGCATTTACAAGTGTAATAACAAGTGATTTAAAAGGAGAACTATAAATGGATGATTTTGTAAAGAAATTCACAAAATCACCCTGACTAAATTGTTAATTTAATTCCTCATACACTTTTTTGAAAGCAGCCAATCAAAAGCAACGTGGTATACTGGCATTTGTGATTGGCTGAGCAGGTACTGACCTTCAGCTCCAATGAAAATAATGACATATTAGGGCCAAAGAAATTTTAAACTCGGTTGTGGAAATGTTCCAGCATTCTCTGGCAAATAGGTCACGCTGGCACATAAAGCAACATAACATTTGTTTGCATTACCAATGTAATTAAATTACGAAGTGCTTTCTGCTCCATTGAAATACATTGTCTATTTTAATAAATGGGTAAATCTATTCGGGCAATATTGACTTCCAGAAACAAGTAAGTTTATTTTTGGAGGTTCATAATGTGATATATTTTCAAATCTACATTTCAAAATTCTGTTTTCAATTCTATATAATGCAGTATATTACTTTTGTGATTAAAATGTACACCATTTTTTTAAATTCATTATATGAAATAATGGATATACATGACAATTTAATTTAGCCTTTAATTCATTACCAAAATTGCAAGTTACACAATTGACATTAGATATGACCCCCCCCCCCCCCCATGTGTGCTGCTGAAAAAGGCATAGCAATACAGGGGTCACAAGGAGGGAATCCTGACAGGGGTCCGCTAAGTATACTTACCTTCTCCCTGCAACCCATAACCCTAATACACCTTGATTGTGCCCATCCCTAAATTTCCTACCCTGCTGCCTAAACTTTTTACCTCACAGCCTTACCCTAACCACCCCATCTAAGTGCCTAACCTAAAACCTCCCCCGGCCTAACGCAGATGCATACTGGAAATCTGTATGCCGACTGACTGGATTCCAACATCGGCATCCTCAGACATGTTTGCATTCCAATGCAGTCTTCTGGCTAGCCGTGATGCAGGTGTCAGTATTGTGACTGACTGCATCCCCAACACAGTATATGTAGAGTTGTCACAAAGAAAGGGGTGCCATAAATAACCCCTCTTTCTGATTAAATAAAGCATAATTATTACATACCTCCAAACAGTCCCTATTTTTGCAGGACCAGCTGAATTTGAGTAGACTTTATGTCAGGATTTGGGGAGTTGGGAGGTATCATTGCCTTCCTTTATACACTGTAAGCAGATACCTCCAGTGCATGAGGCAAATGATTGGTGCTTTGAAGGGTAGGGCGGTGGCTTACTTCAATAATGGTAATCGCGTGCCCAAGGAATGTGGCCATAACCACTATGACGTACACTAAGCTTATTTTTCTTCTGTACAGCACTTAGTTATGCCATCCTCATAGTATATATTTACATGGAGGATCCAGATGACATAAACACACAAGGTTTCCCCCAATTTACATTATGATATAGCGTCCCGATTTCATATTATACCACTTTACAATTTTTTCCTGTTCATATTGTGCCTTATTAAAGATCCCCAGTTCTTATTATGTAGTGTCATAGTTTCCTCCACATTTCAATGAGCATATCAGATTGATACATTAGAGTTCCTTCTAGTTCACAATGTGCCACTTACAGTGTCCTTTACCATTATACCATCCACTACACACACCGCTCACTGAAAATTTCACAATCCCAAAAGGGGCATTACTTATATACCTGTATGTACACCCTGTTTTTATGTTTGATTGCTATTTTTATTAAACTACGTATATTTTACTATACTATCATTAGAACTATTATTGTGGCGATAAGGATGGCATTTTTTAATATAGTTAGTTTTTTATGGCGCTATTTACTTTAGGCTTTATTTTTTATGTTTCACTGCATCCTATACATGAAGGAGTGCTGTCGCTGTTGATAACTGATGACAAGCAAGACATTAATGTAATTAAAAGAATTATATATTCTTTGACTAAAGAATTTTTTTTTTACTGTGAATTTTTTTTATTCCGTTTTAATAAGTAATATTTGAAACTTAATAACATTAGTAAAACTGAAATCCTAAATACCTGGTTTTGCTGCTGGTGTATATGCTCCAGCTGTCCACATAAATAGATGTATTGAATGCTATGTCGGCGGGAATGTCCTGATCACTGTCAGAGTATTTAATGCCCTCCTCTTCACTTGCCGTTTCCACCTCGCTGGTTCCTTTCAACGAGTTGGAAATGGCAAGTGTGGCCATCAAAATGGCAGGACTCGCCACAAAATGCAGCAGACTCACTGCATTTGCGGTGAACCTCACTGGTTAAGGGAAGGCCATCCTCTGACAATGAGGATTTTGGAAAAACATTGAATACAATAAGGGGGTCGGAAGGCGAGGATGGCTTTTTCTCGCCGAAAATAAGCCATCCTCGCCATAGAAACCCCCTCACCGCAGCATTGAATACACCTCGTAATGTCAGGAATCTGTCTTACTGATGCAATAAACAGTCCCTTAGATTGGTGTTCCATGTAATTCATATACAAATACTGTATGTATTTAAGCTTAATCAAAACCTTACAAAGTAAATCAGCTGAATTGAATGGCATCACATTTTATTTTCCAGAAAACGGACAAGCAGGAGCTTACAGGCAGTGTTGAAGCAATTGGTACCACTGAACCTTTACCACAACCTTTGCCGTTTCCACCAAACCTTGCAAGATCAAATTCTCCAAAACTAGATCCTTCTGAGGTGTACAAGAAATCAAAAAACATCTTTGAAGATAAACGTGAGTACTTTTTCCATACTGTAACAAATGTTCGTCAGCTTTCTTAGGTCTGATTAGTGAAGACAAGTCTTTAAGAAATATTTTCTATCACAGTCATAGAAAAAAAAAGTTCCCCCCAATTTACAGTTCATTCTGTGTGGAGGTTCTCATCACTTTGCTGGTTTCACATGCTTACTGATATTGTGAAACATTTACTGAAGATCTCAAGTAATGGCTTTTGAGATACTTTCCAGTAGCTCTCATTGGGCCAGATTCTCTAAGCTTCAAAAGTGATAAAATTGAGAGTGATAAACAGCCAGCCAATCAGCTCCTGTCTGACATTTTTCAAACACAGTCTGTGACAAGGGAGGTAGGAGCTGATTGGCTGGCTGTTTATCACTCTCCATTTTATCACTTTTGAAGCTTACAGAATCTGGCCCACTGACTGTAACCAGTAACAACAATCACACAGGAGCTGATTCAGAGTTTGGGAAAAAATGTAACCTTAAGGTGCCCACACACTAGAACGATTTTTTTGGCCGATTTCCGATAAATCGACCAATATATCGTCCGATGTTTACCGAAAATCGGCCGATATCGGTCCAATGCGCACTCCCGTGGATCTTTTGCTGAATCTTCTGATCTTAAGGCCCCCATACATTAGGCCGACTTGTCCTCGGACCCAATTCTCCTGTGAGCCGCCTGGGAGGCTCACACACAATTTGGGACTTGATGAGCCAAATTTGATAACATCATGTGATAACGCGCAGTGGCGGGTATTAGATTTTAAAATACCTGTCAAATGACTGGCCGTTCTCTGATTGGCTGGCTGAGAGCTCAGCCAATCAGAGAACAGCCAGTCATTTGACAGGTATTTTAAAATCTAATACCCGCCACTGCGCATCCCATCCTGACTCCCGCAGCGCTGCTGATATCTATGATCATCACCGCCCGGCCAGGTCAGCACTCACCGGCGCCGCAAGCTAAGCTTTCAGGGACCCGCTGCCCGCCCCACTGCTCCCCCGGTGTCTGCATGCATATGCCTGTCAGGTGGACAGGCATATGCATACAGGGAGGTCGGACGTGATCGTACATGCTGACCGTCCGACCTCCCTGATCCGGTCCGATGCGCACGGGACCGCGCATCGGATCGGATCAGATATCACACACCTGCGATTTTGGGCCGATTTCACCCGATTATTGGCACAAAGTGCCGAAATCGGATGAAATCGTCCCAAAATCGCATAGTGTATGGGGGCCTTTACATGCTGCATGAAAGATCAGAAGATTTAACAAAAGATCCATAGGAACGCACACAGGATCTTAAGAAAAATCTTTGGTAAAGATGTGCGCTTGCCTAAAATATTTTGTCCAGGACGGAAACTCATTTCGACTGTGAGTTGGGTTATCAGATGCACAACATCACCTTGTAGCATCCAATGTCTTTGTTTATCAAACTGCTTATTTCTTAGTGGCAGGGTCCCTTGTCAGAAAAAAGTCCAATGAATAGTTAAGTCTGTTTGCCCTACCGGGATTGTTTTACACATATATTATTTTAATCACTGTAAAGTGAATGTTTATTGGACCAAGTGGTCTTTGTTAAATTTCTATGTTCAAAGATGACCTGGTGAGTTTGTTTTTTAGATTAAATTGTGGCTGGTTGGAGAGTGCTACTGTGAAGTCTCCCTGATGCTGGCTCTGGGGCAGATGTATGATGCGGCATTATGGGGGAGAAAGGGTATCAGCGCACGTTATGTGCACTAATACCGCTACTCCTGCAATAATCGTCCTCCATAGCTGCAGGGTGGCGATGCACTGACCCACCGCGCTGTCCCTGCTGCCAGCTCCGGGCTCTGACCGGGCAGACAGAGACAGCGCATCAGTCTGAGCTGATGCGCTGTCAGCAGGAGGGGGCATCGCCGTAGGGAGCAGTTAGTGCTCCCCCGCTTCAGCAGACAAAATGCTAATATATCTTGTTGTGTCTCTTCCTGCTTCGCCTCATTAATGAGTGTTATTGCAGAGCGATAAGCACCACTTTAAGACATCTGGCCCAGTGGTGGGGTAATGACAACTTCAGCTGTTGAAATCGATATCTGTAGTTGTCATAATGATAATACATTGTTCATACATTGCCCTGAACATGCGGGCACTATTTTGTAGATAGCAGCATAGACATAGCGCCTGTAATTTTCCACACATCTAACCTGCCAATTGCCATTAATTAAAATCGATCTATCTTGTCATTGTAAATCATTGTTTTTACTATTGTGTCTTTTTTCTCTGAATGTGTAGCTCCCAACACAAAGGATTTGGATGTTTTTCTGCGCAAGCAAGAATCTGGCTTTGGATTCAGGGTCCTTGGAGGTGATGGACCAGAACAGGCGGTGAGTACCATTAAGGAGTCTGCCCAGCACCTTCAGTGCAGTTATATGAAGCACACAGAAGCGGTCAGCCATGTTCCGTGCTGCATTGGCCCTCACTGGGCATACTTACCACCTCAAAGTGCAAGGCCTGACTTCATACGTTATTATAATGCCACACATAAAGTATTTATTTGCCTCCCCTGTGTGCAGCAGGTAAAATACCTTCCATCTTCCTGCAAATCAGTACTAACTTTCTTGTCACGTGATGGTGGTGACGGTCTCCTGTAGTTCATGATGGTTGTGAGATGTGTAATAAGGTTCTCAGTGTTTCTGAGGTTATATAGGGGCTGATTTTTGCACAAGTAAATGTCTGTTTGCTTAGTGTAAAAAGTACATACAACTACAGCTGTATACAGATCTACACTATTTCCTGAGCTGAAAATTGCGAGCAGAGTCCGTCCTCAGTGGCACATGCCTGTTGTATGCCTAATCACTTGCATGTGCCCCTCTGATGATGATGGTGGTAGCCGCTGCCAATAGCCAACTGCTTTTCAATTGGCTCTTTGAGAACACACCTCTGTAGCTGATTTCATTGTTTTTTAGTTTGCATATTCTAAATATATATTTGCCCCTTTCATTGATACATTCAAATGAACTGTATATATACTACATTAAATAAGCTTTCTTATCTAAATCATGCCTGATAGCAAATGCTACTGGTCCATGGTTAAAGGCATCTTCTGAGGACTACCTCTGCACATGAGCGTAGGCATATGCTATTTCTATGCGCTTCACACCACAGACTAGCATTTCTATAGCGGAACCTATTCATCAAGTACACATGTTATGTTGTTGTCATCATCATCATCTCTGGATGGCTTTAAATAAAAAAATTCAGTCCAGGTACCTTTAAAAAAAAGTTAGTGCTCTGCCCCCATAAAATATTGTTGTATGTGTGAAGATGAGCTGAAGGAGAACCATAGATATGGATAATGTGTATCTATTTATCTATCTATATGTATACATGTGTGTGTGTGTGTGTGTGTGTGTGTGTGTGTGTGTGTGTGTGTCTATTTATAATATGCAGAATGTAAGTTCTCACAAGCAGGGCCCTCTCTCCTCATATGCTTTTCCTTCTGTCACCTACAATTTGCTACAATTTCATCATAAGAGGTGCGTTGCCTAATGACTGATGTTTTATATGTTGATGGGACTATTTTATAGTGGGCCAGAGGGTGTTTGGGCATTTAACTGATGGTCTAGGAAGAACACAATGCATCTTTAGAGTAGTCTGATTGTTATCTCTTATTTAAGGAAGAAAAAAGCATTTGGAACCCAATTTGTGACTGGTTGAGTAGCTGAGATACAGAAATCAATATGACTATGTCTTGTAACCGCAGGTGATATTGTATATCTGCAGGAACTCCATGTTGTTTTATTGATTTGTTCCACAGTGTATGCCCAATAATTTCATGCAATTGAAGAAGACTAGAAAGTGCAATATTAAGGCATACACAGTTCTACTCTGACATTTGTAATTTGCTAGAACAGTAAGGAATCACTGTAAGATAATGTCGAAATATGACTTATTTGTTGCTTCCTTTAATGCATACTGTATATCATTTAAGAAAATGTTTTTGGTATTTTAGCAAGTTTTCTAGGATAGTTCTATTGGATAGTTCTCTTCCTGTGAATGTTTGCTTTTAGAGGCCACAATGCCACGATTTGCATTCAAAGCTAGGTGAGCTAAGACATAGAGCAGATAATTACTTTGGCATTAGAACTCCTTATTTTATTTTCACCCGTTAGATTGTTTGTATTAGTAACACCATTATGCACATACTTATTGCTTGTCTTAAAAACTGTATAAAACAGAAGTCTCATTACATTGTATTTAGTTATACTGCAATAAAACATTAAAGTTTATAACTCAAATGGCTGCTTAGGCAGTTTACATCTTGCTGTGCATTGATCGGTCAGTTGGAAAAGTGCATCATAGTGTGGTCCTTTTTTGAAGTGTATTTGTAAACCTTAAATAAATTCACCCTTAAAAAGCTCCCATACGTTAGGACACATCGGACCCAATTTCCCTTGAGTTCCCCCTGCAGGGCTGGCCAGTCTTTTGACAGTTTTTTTTTAAAATTGTGCTGCCTGCTCCGCTGCTCACTAACTGCTGACCGTTGCCTGGACCTCAACTGTTGCCACCTGCCCCGCTGCACGGAACTTAGCAGCTGCCACCTGCCCCGATGTCCGGACCTGCAGGTAAGTGTGCGCCAGCGGTGCTTCACCGCTGGCACACACCTACAGAATCGAACACAATACATTGCAGGGAGATTTAATAGGATGAGAGATTCAGAAAGTGAGAGATTTGGTAAGAAATATTCAGGTTTTTTAAAGCGGCAATCGTTTACATTGCAAAACCAGTTTGATTTTGCAGTGTAAATGATTGTCGCTTTAAAAAAAACAGGAGATTTCTTACCAAATCCCTCACTTTCTGAATCTCTCATCCTATTAAATCTCACCATATATATAGTACAGATCTATACTATATAGTCTAAATCAAATGTGTACACTGCACCGTGCATTATGATCCCAATTCATTGACTAGAAAAGGGATTGCACTGTGTGTACACCCCTTAATTACCCCCACTAGTGCCTAAACCCAACATACTCTTCCTTGGCTTGTAAGCTAGCCTGTCCCAGGTGTTTTCTGATCCGGATGCCATCTGTTGATATTCTGGCATTTTCAACCTGATCCATGTCAAGGTCCCGTTGCCAGTGTTCTGGCGACCGTCTAGATGCAGGCATCTATATATTGAACACTGGCTTTCTGAACCGCAATATGCTGACCGTATCACACAGACTGAGGGCGGGATGTTCTAACATCCGCAGCCCAGCTCCGCCGCCCATCGCCTGCATAATTATCACGTATGCTCTAACATATGCGATAATTGTGGCAAAGGACAGCTCTTGCGGTAAGAGCTGTCCTTTGCGGTGAGAGCCAGCAGGTCCCGGCGGCTCCCACCCTTACCCGGTGCTGCTGCTGTGCTGGGCTCTCCTCCCCCCTACACCCGGAAGAGGATCACAGGGCAGGGAGGAGGAGGTCACAGGTCCAGGCAGCACAGTACTGTGCGGGACAGCGGTGTGTCGCGGTAGAAGCCCATAGGCTTATATGGGGCATTGCCAGATTTTTCTGGCGATGCGCCCCGTCACGTTAACCCTGCGGGGGATGTTTAGAGCATCCCAAAATGCGGTAAAAACCCGATAACGGGGTTTTATCGCATTTTTAGTTTAGAGACTCTCCCCCACAATCTCTACTTCCTGATGTAGGAACAACATGTCAAATTGCAAAACCCTATTCATCTTTATAGATTTACCATGGAATGTACAAAAAGGTGGTTTGCACATGAATATTTTTTTTACAAATGCTTCAATATTAAGCAAAAAATTTTTAGCAATTGTTTTATGATTTTCAGATAATAGGGGGTATTCAATCTTGGGTCACGGCTGTCGAGCTGGCCCGACAGCCGTGACCCTGTCCCATTCTCGGTCTTCTCGACTGCAGCGGGACAAGAAGGGGGCGTGGCCATGAGCTGCGGCCGGGAAGAGGCGAACTGCAGCTGGGAGCTCGTCACTTCCTGGCCGTTCTCGGCAGAACGAGCCCAACTGCTTGTGAAGTTGGGCTCGTTCTGCGAGATCCTCTGTTCAATGCTGTCGAGGAAGAAAGCATTGAATAGGGCCCTCAGCCATCTCCCCCATTGGGAGATGGCTGCAGGAGATTGAATACCCAATGTGAGACTTTGTTATATGAATTAGGGTTTATCTAAGCTTGGAGAGAAGTAAAATGCTAATCAACTAAATTGCTACTCATTGTATAAGCTGTGTTCGAAAAATATGAATCGAGCTGATTGGATGGTACTTTTTCTCTCTCCAAGCTTTGATAAATCTCTACTGGTTGATTGCCCTTATGTCAGTCATTCAGTGTTTTAGGCACCCATTAACCATAGGCAACCTAGACAGACATGTTAGGGTTTATTTACTAAGATTGGAGGTTTATTTCAGATGGGATGTTGCTATGGGCAACCAATCAGATAGCTATTATTTTCTGGAACGTGTATAATAGATCAGAAGTAAATTCTGATTAGTTGCCCACAGCAACATCCCATCTTCGATAGAACTCCCATCTTCATAAATAAACCCTGTCAATTTTGATACTGGTCCTGTTTGCATTGCTTTCCGTTGCTTATATGTTATGTGAGATATTCTACAGACGCATGTGAAAACACAAGGCTACTGTATGTTTAAATTGATAGTATAATATATATATCTAAAATGCTAAGAAAAAAAACGAAGGTGGAACATGCCAATGGTTATGTGAACTTAGCCAAGATGCCTACTATTCCTGCTACCATTTCTCTAGCATAATTCATTTTCTTTATAGGAGTTTCTCATCTGTATTGTTTTATTCTAAGTACTGACCGTAATCAATCACTCTAATAACCATTCCACTGCTCCTTCCCTGCTTGCAGATTTACATCGGGGCCATTATTCCATTGGGAGCAGCAGAAAAAGATGGACGTCTTCGTGCTGCTGATGAACTAATCTGTATTGATGGTGTTCCTGTGAAAGGAAAGTCCCATAAGCAGGTCTTAGATTTAATGACAACTGCTGCACGAAACGGTCACGTGCTGCTCACCGTGAGGAGGCAGATCTACTACACAGGTAGGAGAAACTTGGAGAACAAAACTGCACAACTGTAACTTTAGTTTTGTGGATTTTCTGGTATAAAAAATGTAATCAATAATTCCAATAGGTTTTTTATTTGTAAATGTATCATTCTAATAGGATTTTCGGTACTTGTGAGTTATCTGGGCGCCCGATTTCTAAATCGGGTCGGATCGGGCACATCGCATCGCATCGCATGCGACCATCGGATGCGATGCGATGCGATGAGCCGATTTTTCCATAGGAATCAATGTTAAAATGGACTGAGTCCATTTTAACATGGAATTCAATGGGAAAAAGGGGTCCTTTTCATACCCCTACTATCCAAGTGGGCATGGAGTTGGATATAAACCTGTGGCGAGCATAGCGAGCCACCGAGCCCGAAGCGTGGCGAGCGTAGCGCGCCCCGCGAGGGGACACAGAATACCGTCCCCTCGCGGGGCTCGCTTCGCTCGCCACGCTTCGGGCTCGGTGGCTCGCTACGCTCGCCACAGGTTTATATCCAACTCCATGCCCACTTGGATAGTAGGGGTATGAAAAGGACCCCTTTTTCCCATTGAATTCCATGTTAAAATGGACTCAGTCCATTTTAACATTGATTCCTATGGAAAAATCGGGTCATCGCATCCGATGGTCGCATGCGATGCGATGCGATATCGCATCGCATCGCATCTGATTGTATGCCTTAACTTAAGGCATACAATCAAAAAATCGGGCGCCCAGATAACTCATAAGTACCGGATTTTCTTCCCTTGAGACCAATGACCAACAGGATGAGTTAACTCGGGCATTATAGTAACAAATATCTCATATTCTCTAGTGATTGGGCAGCAAACTTTTAAGCTTAAAATAACAAATAAAAAAAAATCTTTCAATATGGAAGTGTAACTTCCTGTCAAATATCAAGGCGCACACAGCAGTAGCTTGTTGCAGAACATCTGAAAACAGAATTACTGTATCATGAAATTGGTAATAAGGAGAAATATCCGCACAATTTTTATGGAGAAGTTTTAAATCTAGTCGCAGTGCAAAAAAAGATGATCTATAAAGTCAAACAAATATTCAATGGAATACTATAAAAAGGGGAATGTGTATATCAGGAGAACACCTAGACCAAGAATAGTACAATGTTATAGGCTGAAATGGCAACTTTTTAATATTATAGAATTAGGGAAGGTAAGTAAGAATGAAGTCAAGAAAAGAAGACGGGTACACATACTGTTATGTATATATAGCTCACACAGTGGCAAAAAAGAGGTACATAGGAAACACTGAAACTCCAGCTAGGTATCAAGGATTTTAAAAAATAAACAATATCATTACTGGTGCAAGACAGGAAGTATAAAATGACTTCTATGAAACTTTGCAAAGGCCAGTTTGATCAAAAGAATCAGAGGTCAGACAATTTAGAGTAGCAATTAAAATGTTGATTCAAAGACTGCACAAATTTGAGTTTGGACAGAGAACGAGAGGGTATAAATAAAACTTTTCCATTTTTTATAGAAACCTTTTACACCACGTTTAATCCTTTAAGTGCCAACATCTCTGTGAGCGATGTGCAAAATATCTACTAAAAATGCCGGCTTAGCTCACATTTGTTCTATAAATTCAAATAAAAAAAATGTGTCAATTTTTTTTTCCTATTTACAGGAAACATTACAGGTCATTATGATGAATAAAAATGTTTATTTGGCTATTTTCACATCTTTTTTTACTAATTTAATTTGTGCTCAAAGGGTTAAGCCTCCTTCCTTATAAGGTAACATAAGATATTATTACAAGGACAATTTCAGAATTTATGGGATCATTTATCAACGAGTGATAGAAAAATGGTGCTCCAGCAAATCCACTCCTATCATGTATTTGAAGAAATGATAGTAGGGACCTGACTGGCTGGCATTTATCATATGCAATGAATTTGATCATCCACAGGTTTATCACTTATTGATAAATAGACTCTTAGGGGTCGATTCTATTCAAATCGATGTATATAGCACCAGGAGAAAACTCCAGGTGCCATTCTAATCAGCGCATTACTAAGTTGGAAAATGCCGGTACTCTACAGTGTTTAGTTACGAGTACCGGCAATTTCTGACTTAAGTGCCCCGCGGCGATGCTATTTTGTGCCCTAGCTCAGCGCAAACAGCATCGCTGCCCTAATCGGCGCTGGCAGTGCTCTGATTAGAAGAGCTCTCTCCCGGAGCACCATTTTTTTTCAATCACTTGTTGATGAATGATCCCCTAAATTCTGAAATTGTCCTCGAAATAATATCATGTTAAATGATCAGGAATGAGGCTTAAACTAATTTACATTTTGGAATCCCAATGTTTATACATTGAAAGGGTTAAAGAGCAGTGGTTATCTACACACATTGCAGTGAATCATAACACAGCACATCAGTTCACCGTGTAGTGCCCTAGCCATTAGTGATGGGTAGTTCGTGAATGATTAGTTCAAAATGAACTAATCTTCAAAGTGAACTAAATCGTTCAGATCACTGCTCTGGCAAAGATTAGTTCATTTAGTTCACCAGGAAGTAAAGCAAGTGGGAAGTGTAACACACAGACAGACAGAGCCCAGCAGCTCCAAGGCTCATTTACTGGATCCTTTCTGTATCTAAAGTTAAAAGTACAACAAAGCCCAGCAAATACAGATCTAATAAAATAAAAATATGCACTGCCTAGACAAAGTTGTGTGGTGTGTCTGTGAGTGAGCATGTGTGCTCATGCTGCTCACCTTTATGTGATACTATCATTATATGATTAGTTCAGATGTCCAAACACTTGCTGCTGCTTCTGGTACTGAGTCCTGAGCATACAGCTGTTCTAAATCTGCTGCTGGGATCTGTGTAGGAGCTTCTGCAGCAGCCATGTTATCAGCTCTCATGCAATACTCAGGAGGCAGTGCATGTTAGCTGCCAAAGATGGCAGTGCTGAGCTCAGACATGGTCTGGACTCTGCGGATCCAAATGAACTACATTGTCCTGATGACTCATGAGTCCTGCAAATAGTTCAGTAGTTCAATTAGTTCACTGATCATACAGATCCTGAACTAATCTCTGACTATACACCATAATGAGACTGTACAGTACCTGTGAGCTACCATGTGTGGCACTGCTGTGCTCAGGCAGACACAGTGCTGGCTGCTGCATGTCATACAGTATACTGTAGTAGCTCTGTTTACTCCACATTACAGTCAGAGATGGATATGTATGAACCTTCATGATGCATACAGTGGAGCAGTTGCCCCTAGCAACCAATCAGCAACTGGTTACTTTGCAAAGTCTCTACTTTATCTCTCTCTAATGTCAGCTAAATTGGGGCAAGGGGACATGTTTTTTTTCTAATTACTGTATTTTAAAAGCAGAAAAAAATTGACTTATTAAAAAACTCTGAATTTGGGTGTTTTACTTGCATATTATGGAAGGTAAAATAATAACCACAATGGGATTAATATTGCAGAGCTAAACAATAAGCATGTCACTAGAAGGGTGCTGTATAACTTATTGCTTTTCTAAACTAGAAAATAATCTGATTTATTAAACATACAGTATATAATCATTCTAACAAGACTATAACTCCTACAATGAGCTGGTATTACAATGCCTGCTCTGTGTGTCATAATCTAGTCTGGTTCATCTAGATCCATGCACTCCTCTCAGTCTCTGAGTCAGTGATGCAGGGCCGGCGCCACCACTAGGCAAATCTAGGCATTTGCCTAGGGCGCCGGCCACTGGAGGGCGGCATTTTGCTCCCCCTCCCCCGTGCCGCGGGGGTAGCTGTCCTGCGGCGCTGTGTATTTAACCCCTTGAGTGGTTTGCCCAGAGATTTTCCGGGCTCAGCTGCGCTGCCGCAGCGGGCTGTCCCGGAAAATCTCCGGGCAAACCACTAACATACAATAGGTGCGCGCCAGTGGTGTCCAGGTGTGCACCACTGGCGCAGCACCTCTAGTGCCCACCCCCCGCCACAAACCTTGTGTCCCCCCCTGTCTCCAACATGACCTTTTGTCCGGCGGCAACGATCCCCTGCCGCCCGCTAGCCGCCCGTCACTCATTTTACAGTGACGTCGGCGGCAGGCTCGGGTATGGTCGGCGCGGGAGGACTCGGGAGCGCTCAGGCACCCGAGTCCTTCCAAGCCACCGCGATCATCCCTCAGCCTGCCGCCGACGTCACTGCTAAAAGTGACAGGCGGCCGGGAGTCTGACAGCGCAGCGGCAGCACGGGAGCTCCGGCGTACTAACGCCGGAGCAGAGGTGAGGGGGGGGGGAGAGGCTTACAAATACACAGCGCCGCAGGACAGCTACCTCTCCCCCCCCCCCCCCCGGCACCGGGGCGCCCCCACCCCGACTCGCCTGGGGCGCTCCGGTGCCTTGCACCGGCCCTGCAGTGATGGAATAATGAACTAAATGAGCTAGATGAACTAATCTTCTGATCTAATCTTTTGGGTGAACTAGATCATAATGAACTAGTCACCAAAACGAACTAGATTTCCCATCACTACTAGCCATGGCACTGGTTCCAAGTAAACATTTAATGTGCCACTGCTACTCATGAGTTTGTTACATATACAGTATCTATCCTGTGCACCATACCGCTGTTCGACCAAACCACTGTACTGTATATAAAATATGCTCAACCTTAGATGGTCCTGGTACAGAGATAATTATAGCCCTCCTCCCACAGACAAGTTTTTTTTATTTTTTTATCCATCAACAACATTTTCCATACTATCTCATTGTTCTTATTGTGACCTTTTTACATTGCTCCCAGCAGCAGGCTTGTACAGTTTGGGTATCTGCTCCATATACTCGGTATTCATGATGCATTGTTCTCGATTTGTATCCATTTTAGTGCTTCACATTAAATCCATGTAGCGAATTTTCCAAGCCTCATATTCTAAACAGCATGTCTCCTGGTGGGAAATAATTTTGCCCAGTGGGAATTTAAAGGTGTCATCCACACTACTTTGCAAGGACACAACATTTAAAAAGACATCAATGTAATTCTCTCCCATAATCAAGTAGCTAGAGCAGCAAAACCTTTTTTTTTTTTTTTTTGCTGTTTATTAAGAAAGCTACATCTTTTTGTTAGCAGCAAGAAATGCTACCATTTGTTGTTCAGTCACACGCTAATTTACAAGTCTAACCCTAAATGTCTGACCGAAAGATATATGTACACAATTCATACACATCAGTCTTGGGCATTTTATCTCAATAATAATGTTGTACAACTGGTAAATAGATCAGACCTATTCGGTAACATGGTTTTTATTCGCAACAGTTGTTTTAACTGTTGGGAACCTATAGATGCTAGACTCTAAAGGTGCCCATATGGGTGTGGTATAAATCCCCGACGGTCGGGATTACGACAGTCATTAGTCAGACGTCGGAATCCCGACTTCACAGCGGGGGGAGCGCAATGAAGCCCCTTGCGGGCACGGTGGCGAGCTGCGCTCGCCACCTATTTTATTCTCCCTCTATGGGGGTCGTGGACCCCCACGAGGGAGCAGTCGGGATTCCGACGTCGGAGTAATGACTGTCGGAATCCCGACTGTCGGGGAGCCATCCGGCACCCGCCCATACATGGTGATTGCACCCATTATGGGCCGGATCGCATCGCAACGCATGCGATGCGATCCGAGGGCAGTACAAAAAGTATGTGCAGCACATACATTTTGTACTGTGCGGGAGCGCGCATCGCTTTGCATGGTGCTATCGCACCGTGTATGGGCACCAACAGCTGTTTCTGTGTAGCAAGGTCCTTCTTCAAAGAGTACAGTACATTTGTGTTAAATCAACCAATCGAATTCCAGCTTATGTGATAGCATGTTGCTGCTTTCATTCCTATGAGGTTCAATATTTGTGTAGCCCCAGTGGGTAATGGGTTTAAAATGACTCCATTCAAATCTTTTCTTTTTTTTATTTTAATTTTTTTCATTTATTACTTTAACCAACATTTATTACACCATTTCTTGCTTCTTTCTTTAGAGTTATCTTGTTGTTGTTGTTTTTTTTAAGTATTGTTTTCTTATTTGTACATTGAGAATTTCCAAAATGAAATTCTTACAATATACCATGTCATATCAGCAATCCGATAAGAAATAACATTTCCTATTAAAAGTATATAGTGTTTTGTGTAATAACACCTAATATACTCAGAATATCTATAAAAGAAAGCAGTTTGAACAGTGTCTATAGGGGTTATTCTGGTTCTCATGCGAGAGCAATGTCAAATGTGCATGCGCCAGCTGCGTACGGCCATGGCAAACAGAGGGTTCGCCGGGTGCACGCACCCAAGACAGCCGGGGGATTCGCCTATGGGAATGGCCAGCATTTCATGGGTTTCCCCATAAAAACGCCTCGGTGTTCCCATGGAAATCTCTCAGTGGTGTGGGAAGCGGGCAGCTGATGTCAGTTGCCAGCCCAGTTCCTGTTGAGGGTGAAAGCAAATCTAAGTGACCTGAGAATCACTTTGAGATGCATGCACCCTCCACATCATTCGATGATCGGTGACCATCAAATGATGTGGGTGTTTCCCCGTGGGCTGTGAATGGATGTTTATTTTAAACAGTCAATAGGTCAACTACTATTGGTTGACAGAGTTTAGGTCAACATGGAAAAAGGTTGACATGAGATTTCTATGAATTTTTTCAAAAACATACTTTACCCACCCAGTGGGCATAGAGGCAGAAAATAATAGGGTGCCCAAAGCACGTCGAGCGCAGCCATACGAGGGGACGTGGTACACTAATAAAGTGTCGACCACTGTCGACTTAGGCACTTTTTTTTTTTTTTTTTTTTTACAAAACCCTCAGGTTGGCATTTTTCCTTGTCAACCTTTTGAACATGTCAACTTCTTTGTCGACAAAATGATCCCCACTCCCCACTGGGGTGCAAAAGACATCATTATAGTGTGAAGACATTACAGTACTTGAGAATATTTCAATCAACCTTAATGTTTATTGTGCAAGTAGCTACATTTCAGATCAATGTTCCTTTTTCAAGTAAAACAGTCCAGCCATGAGCTAAAACATTATGACTTCTCCCATAGGAAGCAAATAATGGTACTATCATAAGAGCAGCACTTGTCAAGTATTATTAGACCAGGTCTGGCCAAATTGATCCTAGAGGTCTACCAACAGTTCATGTTTTGTAGACCACCTGTGGATCTGTTGAATGTGTTTAGGAATGAAAGCAACACATGTTTGAAAATGTCACAGTTAGTAATGACTGCACCTGTGCACCAGACCATGCACTATGTGGTCTGGAAAACATAAATGGTAGATGTTGAGTACCGGTTTGGCCAGCCATATTTTAGACGGTAAACTAACATTAAGTACTCATCAATGACTTAAATGCAAAATATATTGGAAGGTGTAAAGACCTGAGTTTAATAATGACAAAATCATTATGGGCAGATGCCTTTGTCAGAGCATTTAGGAAATAGTGAAGCTTGTGGGGTGCTCATGGTCAGCTGTGAAGGGTACCTACTGATAACATCATGAGAAGGTAATATTCATAAACCCCAACAAGGTGTTGGGAAGTAAGTAGGTCAGCTCAGGCTGTTCCATCTAGTATGAACCAACAGTGGCACGAATTGGCAGTAATGTTAATGATGGTGACGCAAATAAAGTGCATCAAACTCTACTGTGTATATGGAACTGCATAGCCACTGATCAATTGTGTGTGTCTGCGTGTGTGTGTCTGCGCCGGGTCCCGGTTCTCCCGGCTACTGCTGCTAATGGAGAGTGACACTTGGAAAATGGCTGCCCCATACAGCAGACGGAAAACTGTCTGCAGTATGGGGGCAGCCATTTTCCATGTGTCACTTTTTTGTATTAGCAGCGCTGCAGCAGTAGCCGGGAGAGCTGGGACCCGGTGCAGACAAAAGCGCCGGGGGCAGAAGGCAGTGAGTAATAAGCCCCCCCCCAGCGCCCACACCCTCTCGGCGCCTCCCCGCCACCCCAGCAGGACTATAGTTATGCCACTGGGTCAGAACTGTTTTAGAGCAACAGCATATTATATTTGGAGAAGACGAATCTATGAAAAGATGCCAACTGCGCATTCCTCATGATTCATGCCATTGGCAAAAAGTAATGGAGGAAATTGATATTGAAATCTTTAATAGGACATTAAAAAATTCTGTGCGTGTTTTATTAGGCGATTTGAATAAAATCCAAATAATAAAATGCAAACCTTTTTAGATTTTCTTGAAAGACCTGTTTGATAAGTTGTCTGATCCAGTCTATGTTGTTTTTGGCAATTTTGTAGCAGAACACACCATATCACCAAGGTGTGGAGTGCTAATTTTAAAGTCTCCCATTCTCTTTTGCAAAAACATATGCTTAATGATGCAAATTTGTAGCCTATTTTGAAAGAATATTCAATTTTATAATTATTGTCTTTACCACTTCTCCAGCTGTATGGGCCTTGAAAGGTTTCTGTAGGTAGCATGGTATTTATAGTGTGGCTTTTAACCGCATGGAGTAGTTCTCACGATTAGGCCCAAATCTGTCATTCTCCTTTCCATCGGATTATGTCTTTCTTTAGGTACAGTGAATACTGCATAAGTGTATCCGCAAAGGGTCAGTTGCCTTGGCTGTCAGACATGAGATCCTTTTATTTTAAAGACCTGAATTTCATCCTCCATCTGTCTTGAGATCATCACAAAAGTACAGTATACCTGCTAACTCTTTTACCACAGGTATACTGTTTTTTTTTTTTTCCCTATGCTTTTTACCTAAAAAAAAAAACAAGTACATTTTTGGATGCAATTATAAGGTTTTTTTTTGTTTTGTTTTGTTTTTACAGTAGCCAGACCCCAGGGGCACGCTTTTACAGTACATGGGCTACCTCCTTAGAAGGCAAAAAAATGTCATATAGTGAGTTATTTTAACAGATATAGGGGGATATTCAATCCCCGTCGCTATTTCTGATGGGGGAAATAGCGGCGGGTGTCTATTCATTGCTGTCTTGCCCGACAGCATTGAAGAGGCAGATCGATAGAATGGGCCCGACTTTAAAAGCTGTCGAGCCAATTTTGTCGAGAACAGCCCTGGATTGACGCGATAATGGGCAAATCTTGACAATCCATGGCCATTTACACGGCCACAACCCTTTTTTGCCGATTGGCAGGTGGGATATTGAATCCCACCTGACGATTTGCGGTCGAGCAAAACAAAAATGGTCCAGGGTCACGGCTGTCAGGACGTACCTACAGTCGGGATCCGGGATTGAATACCCCCCGTAAAGTTAACGATTTATATGCATGTGCCTATAAAACAAAAAATATTTCTACAAATTTAAAAAGGGCAAGATTCAAACACATGAACATGCCTCCCAGCCTCCCCAATTATGGCAGAACAGTCACGACTTGCCAGTAGTGGGTTTCTGGGTCTAAGGTTGTTGTGCAAAGATATCAACGCAGCATGCGGCATAAAGAAAAAATTATTTTCTTGTGGGTTTTTGTAATTTTGCTAACATTGTGCAACACTGGAGACATCATGAAGTGCCATGTAAGTAAAGCTCATAATAATGTTGCTTAGCATAAAGTAGGAGATATGGTAAATGTGTGAATTTAGGGGGTTATTCAGATCTGATCACATGGCTGCTAATTTGCAGAGCCCTGTGATCAGGTAATCCCCGCCCAGCTAGAGTAAAATCCAGTGCTGTGCAATCATGCAAATTGCTGTGCAAGGCTGCTAATGGCTTCATGACAATAACGCTGATTGGTGTATAGCTGCAAATCCATTCACAACTCCCTCCCCCATCTATTGATTTTTCCAATGTGTGCAATCTGGGCACGCCTGTCTTTTTCCTAACACTCCCAGAAGACATCTGGTTACCACCCACAAACACCGGCTTCATGTCTATGATCCGTACGCATGCCCAGTCGTTCGATTATCGTCAGGCCTGTAAAATGTGTCTGAATATCTCCCTTAGTGCATTCATTTTCTAAGCAACTCTGCACAGCCCAACAGTGTGTTTGCTGAGGCTTGTGATAACATAGGTAAATTGCCAAATACATCTTTAGGTGAATGTTCAAGCACATGTTAAGCATTGTACTTAACTGTTTTGTACTGTATGTCATTAACCTTGTTGCTGCTGTACCTGAAAGTAACTGGTTCTGGTTTATTTGAACTTTTCAGAGAAACCGCCAGAAGATGAGGACCTGCAGCAAATTATCCCTGCTCTCAATGGCTCTCCCAGGCTCAATAGGTTTGAGGTGACTGGTGCTCCTAAGCCACCAGCAGAGGCGTACGATGTCCTCTTACAGCGCAAAGAAAATGAAGGCTTTGGGTTTGTCATCTTGACCTCAAAGAACAAGCCCCCACCTGGAGGTAATCATTTCCTTTTCCTTTTTTTTTTTTTGCATTACTTCTTTTCAATGTACAGTATGGTTTCATTAGAACAGATATGATCAGTTTTGAAAGGGTTAACATAAGAATAAAATACAGCCTTTTCCTGTGTGTTTGCTCAGTGGGCTTTTCAGCACAATACTAAAGGGAAAATAACTGTGCAAATATTAGCCTTAATGTTTATTTTCAGATGCAAATCCATCTGGGTGGCCTTAATAAAGAAATGAATAAATAAGTTCCAGCCCTGCTATGTGTAATCCTTCCGTGTGCTCATATTTAATGTGCTGAAACAGATGTTGCGTGCATTAACAATGCCTCACATTGCTGAGCGAGACATCCAGGCATACTGGAACACGCGTCAATTAGCTCAAAGCCACGAACCTGCCTGAATGGTAATGGCCTGTAAAGGTGCACTTCTCTTAGCATGACCTATTTTCACAGGTGATATTTTTTATATTTTCTGCAAATTGGACACTCGATTATTTTAAGAATATGAGATTTAACGTTTTATCGGGACTGTCTAATTACATTATCACAAGGAATTCGACGCATGAGATTTCTGCCAATTAATGCTAGGAGTAAATCAAAGTACAATCAGCCTAATTGGCAGTATTGCAGTGTAGATGGCCTTGTTTCTGAGCTCGCTGTACGCACACCAAGGTGTGTCGTTTTGTTTTTTTAAATCGCCCCCTGGAAACATTACCAAAAATTGCCAAAGAATAGACCAGGTTCAGGCTGGTCAGTTTGACAGAATCACCCCGCTGTATAACCAGCCCTGGTGTGTCCCCTAATCCCAAAAACAGCGCCAGGCATTTGGACCAGTCCTAGTTCCAAAAATATGGGGGAGACTTTTTACCCCCTCCCCCTCCCCCCCCCCATGCATGCGTAAATGTATGTTAATAAAGCCCTACCTTTCTAAGTGTCAGTGTGAATTTATTGTAACATTGGTTATGCAGCGGGACTACAAGTCAGCGGGCCCTTTAATGCCCCGTATGCTGGGACTTCTGGTTCTCCAAGTCCCTACATGCAGGGCAGGATTGCTTGGACTTGTTCCATAGCACAACCCAATGTTAAATTTACATTTTATTTTAACTAGAAGACAGGCTCAGATCTTGTACCATTTTCTAAAGCTTAGAAACTTCCATATTAATGATCCCTCTCCATCCATTAATCTCACTTTAATTATCGCAGATGTCAAATTGAAGGGGCAAATCTATCATAGGGTGAAATGCCCTATTGTCAGCAAAAATGAGTGTCCTTTGCATTGTACATAAAGGGGTCATCAGTGGAGATAACCCTGCCATCATAGTTGGTTACTTCCCTCTACATGAAAAAACAGTTGCCAAGATAGCTTTGCATGAAGAAGACTGCTTATGAAGCATTGTATGTGGTACAGGTACTGCTGTAATACTACTGTTATTGTCACCAACTCCGGTGGGAGATAAAAGAAGTAAATAGATTAAGTATTTTCTTTCAATGATTAATATATAATTTTATCTATCTAAATTTATAGTTATCTTTTTATATAATGGAATAGATATCACAAACATGTGCATATGTGGAGCTGCTATCCAGGTCATGTGCACACATCCTGTATAAGTATCCCTGACGGATCTATGTACCACTTGGCTTAATAAGTCACAGGGACAGATTCTCTAAGCATCAAAAGTGATAAAATGCAGAGTGATAAACAGCCAGCCAATCAGCTCCTGACTGACGTTTTTCAAACACAGCCTGTAACATGGCAGGTAGGAAGTGATTGGCTGGCTGTTTATCGCTCTCCATTTTATCACTTTTGAAGCTTAGAGAATCTTGCCCTCAGTCTCTAGCTAAAATTGCGGTGACACAAAACACTGCCTTATTGATGTATATGAACAGTAAACCCCTTAGTCTTGTTTTTATACACTTCATTTTTATTACATTTTATTTATAAGGCACCACAGGGGTTTATAGCGCAGTACATAGAGCATATATTAGAACAATGTGGGGTACACGGAACTAAACATTACAGTAACTGAAAAACGAAAACAGAGCACAGGTAACAACTAGCAGCACAGTTTGTAGTACACAATACAGTTGAGATGTAGGGAAGCAAATGCGTTGTCCACATACTGCAAGGGAATGGTTGCAATTGGAAGAGATGAACAATTACATGTGATGAGAGATGCGGATAAAGATGGTCGCTGAGTAGGAGAGAGCTGTATTTTAAGTGTGCGAGAAGAGTAGGAGCTTAAGATCTAAAGTGAGAGTGTGTGTGCGGGGGGGGAGTGGCAAGGCACTTGAGGTGCAGGCAAGGAAGCCTGAAGCCAGGAAGTGAGCATGGCATGGGTGGCCAAGACAAGAGGCCACAGGTAGGGAGAGTGGCCTCGGGACTAGGTTATGCCGAATGGTACGCTTTGATAAACAGGTTGGTTTTCAATGTCCGTTTGTGTGCTTACTCCATACTCCTTCTGCCTGTGTACAAGTATAATCTCACCACCATCTTGCTCTGCACACTCATGCACTTCAGTGGAAGTCTTGTGCACCAGGGAAGATTAAGCTGCTTTATGGGCCTGAACAGAATTGGAGGATATTGCAAAGCTGCATGGAAGCACCTGTGCAATACCGTACATCTAATATGCTACAGCAGGAAGCACAGGGTGTAAAGAAACGCCTACTGCCTGTTTCCGTGTCCATTCTTGTATCTCAAGCGCACCATCCGATCACTCTACATGGCCATCAGTCATCTGAGTAAACTTCTAGCTACTCAGATTTCCATCTCTGATCTGCAGCTGAGGTCAATAAATCTGCTTCTCTGACTTTGGCACTTCTACAAAACAAGGTGACATACCACCAACAGTTTCCGCCCGTTCCTGTCCCCAAACACCCTCGGCATGTCAATCAGACTGGGGCTTAGGGATGCACAGTGTGCAAGGCTGCAAGATGCATAATGGGTTTTGCACATGTACAGTGCCCCCACCAACGGACGTGTGCACTAACCATTGGGATCTGGCCGTATATACCGGAACAAATGAGGATGTTGTGCTTTGGCAATATATTTTACTTTATTTTACTTCTAAAACTCACACTTTAGTAAATATACCCCTTAGTTTCAGTTTTGTAGCTCACAAATGTTTTGTGACTCCCTTGAGCTGCTTTTGTTAAATGAAGAACTGAAATCTGGAATCTTGCCAAAGAAATAGTCTGTGGACGAATTGCTCATTTATTTAAAAGTTTGCCTCTCTCAATTGCAGTGATTCCCCACAAGATTGGGCGTGTAATAGAAGGTAGCCCTGCTGATCGATGCAGGAAGCTGAAAGTGGGAGACAGGATCTCAGCTGTGAATGGCCAGTCTATTGTGGAGCTGTCACATGATAACATCGTACAACTCATAAAGGATGCTGGGAATGCAGTCACCCTCACAGTAATTGCAGAAGAAGGTAAATAAAAGACTCCATCATTCCTCAATTTAGTAATGGGTGGATCTTGGGAATTATCACTGTATAAGGCATAAAAATCTTAGGTAGTTACAGTATATGTCTGTGATCAAAACTCTCGATTTTAACAAAGTAGAAATATTAGTAAGCGTGAAGGGCAAAGTCGTTTTACTACATCTTCCCTACTTGTTAGTAGGTCCCTCCATAAATACAGGACCGCAAGCCCCCGTGGCTTCTACCACATCTGGTCATACCTCATCGTGTATGCCATTGTCTTCATCATTACCACTATTTTTTATACAAATGTTGTTTGTAAGGTGTTGCGTTATTGTGCAAACCATTCTCTAGCTAGAATGTGTTAATCTTACTGTTGTTTTTGCTATTATGTAAGTTTTTACATGTGTGCTAAATATAATTTGGGTAGGAGCAATGAATAAGTCAGAGCATGTATAGCTTTGACATTGCCTATGAGTGAATGAAACAGAGCTTAAACTTTTTTTTATGAAGAAAAGAAATCCATTTTATGCCATACATTAATCTTGTGGATTTAAATGTGATCAATTATGGAAATAAGTAGGTCATTTTCTAATTAGATAACCATTGTCTAACTTGTGAACCTGTCATGTATATTGAGTTATGCGGCAGAAAAGGCACTTTTGTACAAAGATGATGTATCAAAGCTTCTGCAGATTGGGCAAGTGGAGGAGTATCCAGCAGCAGCCGTTCAACTTTTCATAGCATTTTAATATTAGCTAGAAGTTTATTGGTTGCTTTGGACAATGTCTTCACTTTTCCACACCTCCAAGATGGTATGGTCATGTCCCATGCAGCTTATAAAACTGCCCCAGCATATGCGACACAAGGAAGGTTGTATCTCCCTTCCAGGGGGTGAGGCCAAACTACCAGCACCTCCACAATGACGAGAGCCAATAGAATTCTGTAGCGCCTGGCTCCTGTTCCTGAGAATGATCCAGAAGTGCAGCATCTCAAGGGACTCTGGGTATTCCCCCAGTTGGATGTAAACAAAGTTCTTCCTGCAAGGCCACACTTCCATACATTTACATTGCTTTTTGCTCACCGCCACACTTTCAGATGTTTGTGCGGTTTCAATCCCTGGATCTGGGGATTGGGCTCCCTACCAAAAAAAATATATATATGTCCCCTCCCTCCACAACAGCCACCCCACGCATTTACTATCATGGGCGGGCGGTGTGGTAAGGAGTGGGGCAGGTGGCGGGGGTGCCTGGTACTGACATGAGCGAGTGGGTGGGCGGCAGCAATGTGGGGGTGCAGCGGGGTCGGAAGCAGCCCGGAGTCAGGAACAGCCGGGCTGTGTTTGAGCGAGTGCACAGACGCTGCTCGGTATTAGACTGTGACCTTGAAAGAAAAGCAGTGACCTCATTGAGGCACAAATTTACTACCTCCAGAGTGGGTATGTTACACATGCCCTATTAACCCTTTGAGTGGCAACAACTCTGTGAGAGTTGTGCAAAATATCCACTAAAAATTTCAGCATCACTCACATTTGTTATATAAATTCAAAATGTTGTGTTAAAAAAGACTATATTTCCTATATAAGGTAAACATTACAGGTTATTATGATGAATAAAAATTTAGCTTTGCAATTTTCACACCTACTTTGTTCACTTTACACTCAAAGGGTTAAATGCAGCGCACAAATGCAGAATTGATAATCTGCCTGAAAATACATGATTTAGAGAGTTAACTTCTAAACTAGGTCACCAGGGACTTTAATATCTGGTCATTAGAGAATATTTATTTTTAGTACTTTAAAATATTATACTCAAATGAATTGCACATATTTTTCCTCACATGACTTTCTTTTGCTTTTTTTCTGTATAGTTCATTCTCAAGTCAGGGAAATAAAATGTACATCTGCTTGCGCATATTCCTACAATTTATTCAGTACCGTAGCTTCATGGTTTAATTAGAAGCATTATAATTCCTGTGCCAGAGAGATGGCTTTGCCCATTTTCGAATAATAAGTACCTTAATCCAGCTAGCAGATGGATTAGCACAAGGGTTCGGTCTCATTTCAGTGCAAATATTAGACTTGCAGTCATCTGTTGCATGCAAGGAAATATCAAAGGCTCAATTTACCTACTCTTAAATATATAATGAGACAGAGGCTTTTTTCATATTTATCAAAAAGAGTCTGTTTTCGTTAATGCTCTGGGTTTTAAGAGCCATAATTTGTATCAATCTAAAAAGTCAGTCTCAGAATTTTAGACAATGTTGACCTTCCCGTAGATTCCTTTGTACTCAGAATAATTCAAAAAGCAAATGTAATGTGGGTTTACAGAGGTGTCTGCCATCATCTTTGATGCAAGCCACGGTAATCGCAAGTTGCTTGCCGGTGACTAGCGTGCCCACTGTGTACCTGGCATCTATAGGATTTCATGGGTGCCTATGCTCCGCAAATGAGTCACAATAGTGATATGGTCTCCTGTGCAACCCCCTTGACCCCCCCCTCCCGCGTACTGCCAAGCTTTGTTTGGCATCACCATAAGTATGTCACCGATATGGACTTGCTCTACAAGTTGTTTTCATGGTCTGTTAGATGTGGGTCTCTACTGTATCGGTAGTGCACCACTCAAATCATACTCAACAGTACTAAGACACATAATGCAATTCCTTTTTTTCAAGTTACCTTTCTTAGGTTACATTGATAATTTGTAGTCTGGAGCCAAAGAATGGTATCCAATTGGCGTCACTAATTTACCACATGGCAAAAAAATTTAATAAAATTCCTAGCCCAATGGTTTTATCCAATTATAGCAGTGGTAGTCAACTACGGTCCTCGAGAGCTACCAGCAGTTCACATTTTCCAGACAACCTAGCTGCTGCACAGGTGCACTCATTGCCAGCTGAAACATTTTCAAAGATCCACATGTGGAGCTAATTACTTCACTTGTGATTCTGTGAGGAGATCTGGAAAACATTAACTGTTGGTAGCTCTCGAGGACTGGAGTTGGCTACCCCAGAATTATAGCATGCTTTTACTGACTGGTAAATTACCCATTTTCAGGTGATAATACATTGGATCCCGGAATAATTTTATCTTGGAAAAACGGGTTTCTAAGGGCTAATTATAGGTGGTACTGCACACAGAGTTTCAGCTAGCAATGCTAACTGGGTAACTCCAGGGGATCTGTTAGCCACAGTAAATTACCCTTATAGAACCTCCGCCACAGACATGCTTCAGAATGTGTACTGTTAGTTTAAGTGTTCACTCACTGTTCACTCACTATAGGCACAGCCTTTGGAGAGGGTCTAGAGAACCCCCTGTGAAGGAAGCCATATACCTATGAAATGTTATAGGTATAAAGCCTGAGTGATGCCTTAAACAGAAGTTCACAGTTTTTGAGCCACATTTAAATACAAATATTTTGGAGCATCAGAATGCCAGCACCGGAGTGCCTACAGCCGGCAACCCAACATTATTCCAGCAGCCTATATTACTTGAGTTCTATTGCCCAGAACTTAACATCCAGAACTTAACATCCTGAGGAACCAGCCTATCTAGAACTAATTGACTAAGTGATCAGATTTCTCTCTAGGGAGGTAGCTAACATGAATTGCCTTGGTAACCAAATCTGGAAAAATAATAAAAGCCATATCAATATGAGAGAAAGTGTTGAAAGTGGATGAATGGCAAGAGTACTGACGTTCCTGAGGGAAATGTAATCTCAACACAGGAGTCAACCCTCAAAAGGTCAAAGCGTGTTTTCATGGGGTTTTTTTTTGGTGTCTATGTTGACATCTGTCAACATGGACACTGTATATGTGTACTGGCGACCCAGGGCCTGGATACCCTTACATTTGGGTTGTCGGCTGTTGGTTCTCCAGTGCCTGCTTCCTGATGTTTTCAAAGTTCCGGCACCAGTGTTCTGACAGCAGTCGGGATGTCTGCATCAGTTTACTGAATGTTAGCATCCTGACCACGTCCCTTTGTCAACAGCTTTCATAGAGCATGATGTGTCATTACCTCATTGCTCACGCAACCTGGTCTTCTCAAGCAGAAATAGTGGCTCTGCTTTCATCTAGCAGTGTGACACATTAAGCAGAAGTTCACAAGTTTTGAGCCCTATATAAATACAAATCGAGCAGAAAACCTGGAAATAAAGCAGGAGATCAGAGGAAGTCTGTACTGTTGAGCCTGTGGGACAGCATAACAGTAGGAATAGGGGAATTCACTGTTCTTAGAGGTAACATTTTAAAAAAAAATCATGCTGCAATCAAAGGCAAAAATGTCCAGTTTCTTAGACTGTGCATAGTGATATTGCTCTGTGGTTGGCTGAGATAACTTAGGACCTTATTCAGGTCCGCTCGCTCCCCCGCACGTTCGCGCGGGGAAGGGTTGTTTTGGTAATGTGCATATGTTGGGTGCGAGCGGGCATGGCAAACTGCAAATTCACCGCCCCATTCCCACCCACAAGTGCGGGCTGCAGGGGGCGTGGGTCAGCGGCGATGGGACACACCCATAGGAACGCCCAGCGTTTCCCTTGAAAACGCTGGACATTCCCATGGAAATCAGGTAGTGACCTGGCTGCCAGGGGCGTGCAATGGATCTCAGCTGCCCGCCCTGATCCTGTAAAGGGAACATGCAAAATTAAGAGAACGCGAGAGTGTCTTAGTTTTGCATGCTTGTTCCAAAACATTCAATGGTCGGCGACCATCAAATCATTTGGTCCCAGCACACAAGGCTGCGAATGAATGTTTATGCAAAACATCCATTCACAGCCATGTGAGGACCTGTCCGAGCAAGAGGGGGTGGGCGGCATTGCGAGCGGCATTAAAACCACACGCATCGCTGCGAGATTCACAGTACTGCATGTGGACTAGAATAACCTCCTATTTGCAGATGAAAGACCCATTATACTTCCTTCCCTTTGAACTCTGAAGACGCTGCGCAGCCCCACAGCAGCTTTCCCCTTCAGCCGCACTTCCTACCATCAACTTAAGCGGAGGAGGGCACCAGAGAGCACAGACCCAAACCGAGCTGCATGGTGCACTGGTGGTGACTTGAGTGACATGATGGGGTGGCATTACAGTGTGTCAGTGTCACTCACACCAGCGCGTGTTGCATGAAGTTATTTTATACCTTTTTGTGAAGGGTGGGTGGAGTTTTATGTTTTCTCTGGGCCAGGATCACTGCTCCATGAGAGGTTGAGTATATGTATATTATTTTATGTGTAGGGGCCATGAATGTTATTTTATTGGTGTCACTGTGGTGTTGCGGCCTAACTGTGAGCCATGAAAGATTTTTTTTCTTCCGCAGTCCTGATGAAAACTGTCACAGCTAAAAGTGAAAGTGCACTGCAGAAGCCGTCATTTTGACAGGCTGTTGGTCATAATTCAGTAGTTATCTGAATCCTAAGGCAAGTATAAGTTGAAACCTGACATCAGATTTCTGCACCAACTTCTATGCTGAAGTGTTGTCTATGATCATTATAATTTTATTTAATGAAGTGTGATTCAAGTCCTTCCAAGAAGTATTACTGGATCAGCAGGAACATGGCCGTTTTACAGTCTCTATGTCAAAGCAGAACCTTTAGTAGTTCAGTCTGGAGCATTCAGATTTCAGTCCATACCATATACAAGAGTAGAGACAGGAATCAATTATTGCTGCTTATTATTCTGGGAGAGGCATAAGGTCATATCCAAACATGTTGAACTTTATATTTTACATAGAGAATGATTATTTATTATTAAAAAACACATCAAGACCATTGCAAAAAAATAAAATGTAAATCATTTTTTATGCCATGAAGACAAATGTTTTCGGGTCTGAGTTTGCTGGAGGTGCGTGATGCGGCTAATCTTTGGCATACTTCATTCAGGCACTGGTATTTCATTTCATGTGGCTGGCCAGCTGTCTTCTTAGGATGACATATTGATTGGCAATCAGTAAGTGTGTATACTTACCTGAGTCAGCTACTTGTTGACACAAGTCGGCATAGTGTCTACCAAGCTTCAGTTGGCCTCTCTGAATCAAGCTTCGATTTCCCCACTTAATTCTGCTGTCAGGGTTGGGGCTGCAAGCAATACGTTTTAAGGATAATGTAAGCCTGCAGGGTATGGATCATAGGATAGACAATAGAAAGGTCGACAGGGTTACTAAGTTGACGCAAGCAGTCGGGCGACATGGGGAAGGTCGACAGTCAAAAGGTCGACATAGCTCGCTGTGCTTTAGGCACGGTGCCTCGCTACGCTTAGCACACTATTTATTCTCCCGTCACACCCTAGTGGATGGTAGGGCATAAAATACCGCCTGTCGGCACATGTCGGCTCAAACATAAAGGGAAAAACCCCATGTCAACCTTTTGACTGTCCACTTTCTCCATGTTGACCTAACGATTGTGTCGACCTAATGACTGTAGACCTTCATGCATTTCGACCTTCAGTGGGAAATCCCAATGCATGTAGACCTTCCCCTTGTCGACCTAGCCTGCATGTATCTTTAGAATGATATATACATTTATGTGTATGCATGTTTACATATTAGGAATTCGTTTTATTAGGCAGGAGATCTGTTATTCTGTTGGCATCCTGAACAATCTACTCTTGGCTCCTATCCCATTCAGCTCCACTTCCAAATGAGAAGCTTAGTGGGAACTGTAGTGAATGGGAGAACAGCATCACACTGCAGCTAAACGTTTCATTGCTTTCCTTGCTTCTTGGCCACGTTTCGGAGCCCCTCAAATCCTCATTTGTTATCTCTGCACACAGCTGGTGTACAGCCTGAACATTGCAAAGATGTGGGGAAGGAGGCCAAGTCTCAGTTATATTAGGTGCATCAATGCTGTGGCGGTTTGGGATTAACTCTTTGCTATGTATTAAAACTGTGTGGAAGTCCAGAAATAGCAATAAATTGTTATGTGTACAGTAGGTAATGGGATGTGAGCTGAGGTGAGATGTTTCCAATCTTTCCTTTGTGTACAAAGGTAAAATCTATTATTGAACATATGAAAATCAAACAACATACTCTGAGCTTTCTGGTGATTTTATATGGAATTGAATATATGATAGGAGAAAAAAAAACAGCTCATATGAAAGTAGGGACTATCTGCAAATTCAATCAGTAAAATTGCAGATCAAGCGATTACTGAATTAGCTGAATATGCGTAGTGTGCATGTGCGGTCCAAATAATGACAGATATTACATATGGATCGTAAATGCAGTGTTGCCTGAGCTTGACTGACAGGAAGCCGACGTTTGGGGTTGGTAACATGCAATGTTATGGGATGTCCGAGAAAATGCAGGCGTGCCCAGGTGTGGTCAGGGAGGGTCTGTGACATCAGCGCCAGACTCGATCAGTCTGTCTCGCTCACAGAGATGTGGAAGGGTCAGACCTACTCACATTTGCACAGACTGGAAAAATCATTTGATAGTGGTTAAATTGCATATGGCAGTGGTTCCCAAACTGTGCGCCTAGGCTCCCTGGGGTGCCTCGGAACATTTGCAGGGGTGCCTCAGGTTGGTGGTCCAGAACCAATTCAAATTATTTATGGTCAAGGAAATAGGCAAAATCTGTGCTCGTAGCCAGGGCAGCCGAGAGAAATGCCAGGCCCGGTAAAATTTTGGGGGTGTGGCCTAAGTGTGAGGGTGTGGGCACCTCCCGCACTTAGGCCACGCCCCCAAAATGTTTAGAGGAGGGTGAAAGAAAACTCTAGAAACTGTAATCTCAGCAGCAGCACACACCTACAGCATGTGCTGTGCTGACAGCAGGCTCAGCATGACCTCTCACGCTGTCAGTGAAACACTCATGCTGAGCCTGCTGTCAGCACAAAACATGCTGTAGGAGTGTGTGCTGCTGTTGCTACCCGGTAGGGACGGAGGGGGAAGGGAGGGTTCGGACCAGGGTCCCTGCGGGGCCCCTCCAGCAAGCCTGGGCCCGGGTAATTAGTACCCTCTCCCCCTCCCTCTCGGCTGCCCTGCTCGTAGCTTCCAATTATAAAATATGTGGTTAAACAGAAGCGAATCATGTTCCTCATCACATGACTGCACCTAAGGATAACATTTAATACCAAGTTATTTAATTTCATTTAATATATTTTTTCTAAAATTCTCCGTAACAAACTTTTTGCTTAGAGGTGCCGTGAAAAATATTCTGATACTGTAGGGTGCCGTGATTCAAAAAGTTTGGGAACCACTGCCATATGGATTTGTGATCCATTCACAATTCACTTGCAAATTTGCACAGGGCGGGTTACTTTCTGTCTGGGAGGTGGCTATATACTCACAGTCATCGGCAACTTTGCAGATTAGCGATCAACTCTGAATCGGTCTCCAGGCTCCCAAATTCTGTCTTGTCCTATATGATGAAGAGTTGGACAACAAATCTCCTTAGGGCACATTTCTTTAACCTTTATTTTGCCTTCTAACTTGATTGATGAGGACTGAGCAGACAGGTCTCTCCAAGTGCACAGTTCAGTCTTTCTAGAGCTGTAGATGTTTTCGTTTTCTTGAGACCTCATATGCTTTAAAGTGGGAAAGGGCGAACAGCAAATTGTGTTAAGTATAGAACTGTTCAATATTGTGGTAAGCAGGTGGGCTTCTTTGTGAATGTGCTCATTTGTATAGTACATGTCTGCATTTTCTCAGCAAGGAATACATTTAGGAGGATATTTTGATTCAAGTTTGTTTGCGACTGCGCATTTACATAGGTTTTTATGCGCATGTGCAGCCGCTGTGGGCTAGTGCCCACAGCGCTCACACACCAAAGTCTGGATGAGGGGCGTGGGTGGGTGGCAGGCTGGGCAATTTGCATATGAGAACCCCCAGCATTTCATGGGTGTTCCCATGAGAATTCTGGGCGTTCCCATGCAAATTGCCTGCTGGTTTGGGGGGCGGGCAGCTGACGTCAGTGGATGTCAGCTGCCCGCACTGTTCCCATACAGAGCTGTAGAAGTCATTCGATGGTTCGAACGGTTTCTCCCCCGCACCCAAGGCTGCGAATGGATGATTATGCAGATCATCCATTCGCATGCCTGCGGGGGTTCGGGGGGGGGGGGGGGGGGGGTGATCTGCTGTGCGGGTGGCGGGACTCGCAAGGCTGCAAAATTTGCAGCCTTTCGAGTGAACCAGAATAAGGGCCTTAGTGCAGTTTGCGGCATTTAGTTTCTTGCTAAAAAAAAAATCCTGAGATTTGATTTCCTTTTGAGTAACTGTCAAGGTGAAAAGCCTTGTATAGCTGCCTTATGTGCAGCCCGGAGAGTTGTATTCGCTCGCTCTGAAGCAGGAAATAGTCCTAAATTTTATCCAGAGTTTTAGAAGAACTGCTGGGAACGTTGTGAGTGAATGTACTATTCACTGTATGGTTACATCCTCATTTGACCTTTTTATATGATTTTTTTTTGGACTGTGTAACACTCAGTAGGGTCAAATACTGTTCTCGTAATATTTACTTATTTAATGTCTTTTTTTTTAAATCTCTTTAGGGAGTTTATATCTGTACAGCATAGTTATAAGCTGTGGCCTAAAAAAAAAGATGCATTCACATGATTTAAATCCTGGTAAGATCCCTGGGAATGATCAGAGTTATAATGAGTGGTACCTGTAAGGAAAAATGATGATAATTAGAGATAATGTTTACACCCTTTTAGGGATGCTGTAAATATTTTTAAAACATTTTACAGCATCCCCAAAAGGATTTAAACATTATCTCTAAATATCATTTTTCTTTACAGGTACCACTATCATCATATCTCTTATCATTTTACATCCTTTAGCGCTCTTTTGCACTTTATGAATTTCCCACCCAAATATTCGAAGATCCCTGGGAATGTCTATCTATTTAGTATAATAGATACATATAATAGTACATTGTTTGAAAAGGCTTGACGTAGTTATTATGACATTCAGAATGTGGATCAAGGTTTAAATCAGGGATAGGGAACCTTTTGGCCCTCCAGCTGTTTTTGAACTACACATCCCAGCATGCCGTGCTACAGTTTTGCTATTTGGCCATTCTAAAACTGTTGCAGGGCATGCTGGGACGTGTAATTCAACAACAGCTGGAGGGCTGAAGGTTCCCCATCCCTGGTTTAAAATGTTGACATAGTGAACAGCTGGCAACAGAAATATCTGTCCCATTACACGGTAGCAGGAATGCATGACATAAGACCGAAAATCCAGCATATTGTAGCATGTATCCTTCATGGGAATGGTATATGGTTCCGACATCGGGACTGACCGGACTCAGACAGCATGGCGAGCGCAACAAAGCCCCCTTGCGGGCTCGCCACACTGCGGGCACAGTGGCTCGCTACGCTCGCCACCTTTTCTATTCTCCCTCTATGGGGGTCGTGGACCCCCACGAGGGAGAATAGCCTGTGGCCGTCGGGAACCTGGCTGTCGTGTTTTAACAGTCGGGATCCTGACGTCGGGTAAAAGACTGTTGGGATCCGACTGTAAGGACCCCGTCTGGCACCCTCCTTCATAACTCTGTACGGCACATGCACCAAGTGATTGGGTTGTTAAAAAGGGGTCATTGGGGGGGGGGGGGGTGTTAAATCAAATGTATGCATAGCTGTCCCTATTTGTGGCCCTCTGATCCACAATGCACCTCTCTACCTTGTCACTGGTCCTGAGTGTGAATTTTGACAGACACAATGTTGACAATACATGTTGAGGCTAGGTTTAGTGCCCTACAAAAAAATGGATGATCAACATGCCAACTGTTGGCAGTATGACTATGTTTACATTGTATATGTCACATGTCGACATAACATCGTCATTCAGACCATGTTGACATTTTGAATGTCTTTATAACGTCTGTATAGCGCGCCCTTTTGGAAACGTGTTAGTTGTATCCCAAACGAAATTAAATGTTTAACGTGAGCATTTCACTACAGCAATTGCTTCTTATAAGCAGAGGATGTCTTTCTATAAAGTATACAGTTGATGCAGTAAACTAATACCAAGATAGTATGACTATTTCCTAACAATATAAAGTCACTATGATGAGAGCAAACCAAGGTTGATGTCTGCTTATCATTTCAATAGATCGCATACATTTTTTTTTCTGTATTTTTGACCTTATACTACCTTTCTCTCCATTTAAACTCTGTTCTCATCTTTATTTCTATACCAATATTCTATTATTATTATTATTATTATTTAATGAATACTATACATGTTTGAAAGCCCCACATGCCAGTGTCTTTATTGCGTCTATTGTTTCTACATCCTCTGTTTTATTGTCCCTACACACAACACCATCGCTTCCTCTCTGATTTACCTGCTCAAGTGTACGGTTCTCTACCCACTTCCACGAACACTCTACAATTTTACACTACATTGTGTTGTCATACTGTATCTCTCAACCTCCTATCAGCTCTAAAAGCATTTATATAAAGGTGATATATAATGAAGATGTGACAGGCTTCCTACAGCCACCCCACCCCCTTCACCCATACGGTGAATTATGATTCAGCCCACAAAAGGGCTTCTTTCACTATGTGACAGTTATACCCCAAATTATTTGGCCACATTTTTTATGTGGGCTGCTAGATTCTTCCTTGTTGGGCTGGTACCACATTTCTTGCTTATGCCCCTGAGCTATTAATGCTTGGCATTAGAGAAGAACGTCTCCTGCCTTTTCAACAGGAAATAAATTATTTAAAAAAACTCCCTTTGGGAAAAGAATGATCAAAAAATGCTATTCTAGGTAATGCTTTTCCAAACAACATATTATCTTCTGTATTTTCCTCAATTTCAATAGTTCTAACAGGAAATGACTTCTGCATGGCCGTTATTTCCAACAATTCAATGAATAAAATGGCTGGGAAAATAATATACATGCTGAAAGAATAAAATGCTGTAGAAACATTACAACTAAATAATTAGCTACCAGAAATATGAGGCTACAGATCCGTAATTGTGCCGACCAAGCTCCTCCTCTATGACATAATTTGCGATCCCCTACATTTATTAATGTCTGTTCATTTTACTACTTCTGTAAAGTAATCTTTGCCGAATAACTAATGTGAATATGAAACTTTAATGTGTTTTAAGGCTAATTTTTTATGTCAAAATAAACAGAATAAAACATTTATTTCTTAAATTTGCTTCTGGTAAAAAAAAAATGTCATTTGCAAAATAGATTTAGATAGAACACATGAGGGTTTATTTACTAAGATGGGAGTTTTATTTCAATTGGCATATTGCTATGGGCAGCCTATCAGAATCTACTTATTAATTTTTTAATACCTTCTGGAAGTTAATAGATCGTATCTGATTGGTTGCCCATAGCAACATCCTATCTGAAGTAGAACTCCCATGTTAGTAAATAAACCCCCTGGAGTTCAGTTAGATGGTTGTTGTTAATTTGTATTCTATTGAAATGCTCACTTAGGGGGAGATGTACTAAGCCAGTGGTTCCCAAAAGTGATAAAATGGAGAGTTATAAACCTCCCACCAATCAGCTCCTACCTGTTATTTTTCAAACCCAGCCTGGGACATGGTAGTAAGGATCTGATTGGCTGGCAGTTTATAACTCTCCATTTTATCACTGTTAAAGCTTAGTGCATCTGGCACTTACATTCAATTATATGTCCTTTTAAATATTAATTTATTTTTAAAAGATTTCTTTACCGGCTATATTTGAATAATTTTCTACATTTAAATTATTATCCTTTTCTATGAATACGTACATTGTTTTAACAGTTTATTTAAGAGCATATACATATATTTTAATAAGGCTGAATTATTAATTTTTTATGATACACTAAAGATGAATTTGCCGTAAGATCTAGCTAATATATGGTTGTTTAGACTGATGTATGCACATTGTAAAAAGGAGGAAGCTTTAAGTAAACATTTGACTGTGTTTGCATATTATTAAACCAACACACTAACTTCAATATTGTTACCTCCATTAGATAACCGAGGTCCCCCATCGGGAACAAACTCTGCTAGGCAAAGTCCTGCTCCGCAGCATCGTGCAGTGGGTCAAGCTCAACCAAATTATGGGACTTTGGAAAGGTAAGAATGATGCGTAACAATCCTCAGTGAACAGTTGATATGTGATAATGGGGCAGATGTATTAAGCCTTAACAAGAGATAAATGCGAGTGTGATAAAGGAGGAGATTCTCTAAACTAAAAATGCGGTAACAACCCCGTTATCTGAGTTTTTACTGCATTTTGGGATGCTCTAAGCATCCCCCGCCAGATATTTTTTATGGGCTTCTACCACGACCCACCGCCACCCCGCACCGACCCCCCCCCCCCCCCCCCATCACCAGTGTCCGGCAGCACAGAGCTGTGCTGCCCGGACCTGTGACCTCCTCATACCTGCACTGTAGTCCTCTTCTGGGTGCAAAGGATAGCTCTTAACACAAGATCTGTCCTTTGCCATAATTATCGCATATGTTAGTGCATATGCGATAATTATGAATGCGAAAGAGAGATAAACGTCCAGCCAATCACCTCCTAACTGCCATGTTACAGGCTGTGTTTGAAAAAAGTCAGTAAGGAGCTGATTGGCTGGCCTTTTATCACCCTTGCATTTATCTCTTGCTAAGGCTTAATACATCTGCCCCAATGTCAGTTATCGCATACAGCCAGCCTATGCCCTCTAAGGCTGTATCTACACATTGCCTTTTAGCAGGATGCAGGTTCTTGTGTCTACACACATCCTGTTTAACAGGATGCAGCAGGCTTGTGTATATATCCCCTTGAGTAAGCATCCTGCTAAACAGCTCCTGTTCCACTGCATCCTGCTAAAATGCAATGTGTAGTGGCGGTCATAGATTTACATGTAAATAGATACATAGATCCTTTCTACCAAACGGGGACCTGCCAAAAGGTAATGAGCCTCAGCCTTATGGTGATTTCTACCTTGTCCCCAGCATATGTTTTGGGTTACAATTCTTTAAAATGTCTGTAACAGGTGCATTGTAAATATGTATAATATAATGAGATAAAGTATTTATTAAATATGTGACAAATTTACAAAATATTCTAATTCGCAAAATACAAACATGATTTTTAATAAAATCAGAACACTCCCTTCCACCACTAAAAAATGTCTAGGCTTTTTCTTGAAAATAAATCCACTTTTTGGGATAAATTTACTACGGTGGGAGTTCTATCGAAAATGCAGTGTTGCCCATAGCAACCAATCAGATTCTACTTTGTATTTTATTGAGCACCTTCGAAAATAGATAGAATCTTATTGGTTGCTATAAGCAACATTCCATTTTTAATGGAACTCCCATCTTATTAAATTTACCTCTTTGAATGCTATTTCTGAACCCCTATATAATGTGTTTTATATAGAGAAAAACAAAATGCCACCAAAATTGTAATTGGCAATAAGTACTGTATGCTTCTGCATCTTTTTATGGAGTTGCCGCTGTGAAATACAAAAGCTAATTATAGCATTACAACCGATCCCCTTATGTCCTTCATATATATAATAACGCTGATATTAATCACATTAGATGTGTCACTATGGGGGTTATTTTGGTTCACTCTTTCTGACAAATTCCTTCTTAGATGGACAAAACCATGTGCACTGCAGGGGGACAGGTGTAAAATGTGCAGAGAGAATTAGGTTTGGGTGAGGTTTTTTTGTTTCTGTGCAGGGAAAATACTGGCTGCTTTATTTTTACACTGCAATATAGATCTCACTTTGAAGTAAAACCCCACCCAAATTGAATTCTCTCTGCACAAGTTACATCTGCCCCCCTGCAGTGCACATGGTTTTGTCCATCTAAGAATGAATTTGTCAGAGTGAACCAGAATAACCCCCTATGATGCAGATTCAATTAGGCACCAGCTTTCATGGGTACTTCATAACCTAATAATAAGCAGGTTTATACGGGCTGAAAACCTAACTTGCTCCTTGTGCCCTATAGACGTGAGCAGAAATGTTTTCCTCCTGGAATAACCCGCTCTGTGCCCAGTCACATACTGGTCTTTGTACCCTGGCAGCTGACTGAATCTGCCACTATGCATGTATACATAACCTTGTGTAATCCTTATATACATTTACAGAGCTCCGGACTGCTTTAGTGATAAGAACTCCTCTTTATTATTGCAGTATTTTCTCTCTTCCTAGTCGCACACTCTGCATATAATTGGTATTTGTTCTTATACCTTAGACATTATAATTTGAATCTTTAATAGCTCATGTACTGTGTTTGCGGAACTTTTGGCCCTTTTCCCTGCCATACATAATTAAATTATTCCTCTGCAGATTGCAATTTATTTTTTGTTTACAACCTTCTGGGAACTACAAGAACAGGTTCCTGGCACTTAGAACTGCAAGACATTGCATTAATGCACACTAGCCGTTAATGCACATCTCCCAATCATTTGAGATCCGCCCGTGCATGTATGTTGCACTGTCCATCATTCTGCTGACATTGCTCGCAGTGCCGTAGACTCCTGGCAAGCTTCAGCCACTTGGGGACAGTGACGGAGAATGTTTTAGCCTCATTTTGTAGGCATGCCAACGCCAAGTATGAGTCTTCAGCGTGATTCAACCTTTAATCCTTAGTACCCTCAGGGTTACTCGGATATCCTATGGCCACATAGACGTTCCAATGCTGCATCCTCAAATGCAGCACTAGATCACAGAAGGTAATAGTTGGTGCGTTGTAACTCATGAAACCTCCGTGCATGTTTAACCACAGCTGCTCTGAATCGGGACCACTGCCCTGTTACTTCATCCATAGCTGCACATATTGAAGCTCTCCGTGTCTCTGGCCACTGTAACAGCAAAGTATCTTATATTACAGGAGTATTATGGTTCCCATCAAATGCATCGGAGCTGTCATTCATAGCTCAGTTCCAGTGCAAATGGCATACTTGTTTTGTCAGCTTTACTTGGTGACTTGAATTTACCCATCGTAGATTTGCCATGTATAGCATGAAATAGTTTATGCCATTTTATTTTATTAATATTTTAAAGATGTAGCAATGTTGTTTTCACAACCTCTCCTTATGGGAATGCAGATTACTGACTACAGGTTGAGTATCCCTTATCTTAAATGCTCGGGACCACAAGCATTTTGGATAAGGGAGTACTTTTTTTACATACTCACCTGGTCCCCCGATGTCCCCTGGCATCCACGGCGGGCACCGGAGTCATCTTCACTGGCATTCCTAGATTCCAAGGATGCATTGCGCGAATGCGCCGGTGACCGGAGCACCCGCGCAATGCATCCTTGGGACCTGGGATGCCGCTGAAGATAACTCCGAAGGCCACTATGGACACCGGAGGACGAAGTGAGTATGACAAAGGTGTGGGGGGAAGATATTTTGAAAAAGCATGGTTTTCGGAATATTTAGTTTTTTGGATATACGGATAATGGATACTCAACCTGTATTAGCTAATGACAAAACTATGGCATATGATTAAAGCAACCATTTTATGGGCTGAACCAGAGCACAAAATCAAATAATGTATAAAGAATGTTTACGATTGAGCTAGTACCCCTGAGAATGCTGACTGTCCATTTATTTAGTGCAGAGTACAGCAGCCATTGTGTGCTAGCCCAATATTTATGGGAATACAGTCTTTAGAAATCTAGTCACATGACAATAGCGCTAGCTGTTGAGCCCACAAAATGTCCAACTTTACTAAGTGAAGGCAGGGCTGGTACTGTAATGTGTTTTAAGATTATGTGCTAATTATTTAATATGCTTGCATGACCGGATGCTCTCTCTCTCTCTCTCTCTCTCTCTGATGAGTCGATGGAAGATAATATGACCAGAGAGAAATTAGAATGAAAGGGACATACTGTAATGTACAGTCATACCGCTGCAGACTTATGTTCAATAAATACCAGTCATTCATTTTTATTATGCAGAAATACATTGGATGCGGATGGCAGTAAGGGAGACCTTTCGGCTCCATACAGATTCTTGTGGGCTGATCACAAACCCGAGGCGTCCCTCACCCTGCCTTCTGGAAGCCGTCACTCGCAGGTAAAGTCTGTCTCTTTACTTGCATCGTGTGCTTAACACTTGAGACCTCTTAAGATTTTTTGTTGTTCTTACAAAGTACATGTATTTGTCACGTTCCAGATTCCTTGCTATGCACTGTTGTGATTCAGGAGTGTTCATGAATATTATGGTCTATAACTCCAATTGTAATTATTTATGGACAGTTGTCATAAATGCCTCTAAATTCCTGCAGCTAATTGCAGGGATTCCCTGTTTTGCTGAAGATTGGAACACATCATCTGCAAAGTCCAACATGTGTGAAATCCTTCATTTACTGATTACAACATAGAAATGATTGGGATTGCCATGTCAGGGATTTGAAGATACTGTATTTTACCAATCTTTCCGCTACTACCTATACCTATGGAGAACATAGACATTGGAAAATAAGCAAGATTAATTTAAAAATGTATTTCATGCCTCATTATCTCCTGCACTGGCCATTGCAATAATGTCTTTACTGGTCTTCTCTTAACCCATTGTCAAAATAGGTGTGAAAATTGACAGGCAGACATTTTTATTCATCTTAATGCCCTGTAATGTTTACCTTATACAGGAACTATAATCCTTTTTTTTACACAAAAATATTTATTTGAATTGATATAACAAATGTGAGCAGCGCTGTAATTTTTAGCGGATATGTTGAGCATATCTCACAGAGATGTTGGCACTTAAAGGGTTAAACGGACATTCCCCAATGCAGTCTGTTATGAATGCAGCATAATAAAACATTGTTCTACTATTGCTCCACTCTTGTCATTCCTGCCCTACTGTCAGTCCTTACATCAGTTGTTTGCATTTTACAATATTCTGTTTGAAATATTTCTGCCTTACATATAAGGCAGCAGTCCAGAAGTGCATAAACCAACATGCATTTCTCTGCTTACAGTATTTCAAGTATCTAAAAAATGGACCTCTCCTCTCTGCACAAGGTCTGCATCTCTCATCTGCATATATTACCTGCTCCCATTTCCATTTTCTTGTGCTGAACTAACCCTGTAGAATGCTCTCCCTCGCTTAAGAAGGCTTTCATCTAGTCTCCAAACATTCAGACATTGCTTGAAAATACCTTTTCAAGAGATCCTAACAAATTTCTGCACCACCGACATTACCTTCAAAAGCCATGTACATCAAGGCTTAAAGTGGTCCTGGAGAGGTGGGGTAATTCATTTCCCTTTGCCATCTAATTAACCCCCCTCCCTCCCCCCCCCCCCCCCCCCCCCCCCCCCCATTAGGCAGAGTCAGGGCCAGTGGTAGCGTTTTTGGCACCCCCTGGCAAACTATATTGCTTTTCTCCTTCATTGAGCAGAGGACGGGAAAGTATTATTTACAGTGAGTATAGAAGTATAGTAACTGGGAGATGGCATTTTAAATAATTTGAGTAGTGTGTCAGTTGCTCCCCTCTGTACCCCTCCCTAACTCAGTTTTTATTTATTGACTGTGGGAGCTGGTCACGTTCTTGGAATTTGGAAGATGAGGACAATGCAGAGGCTGCTCTACCTGTCTACACCGGGGGAGCTACTGGGGAGACCACTCCGCCACATGGTATGCGCAGGAGTCTCTGGCTCTGAGACCACTGTCTCTGGGATTTCTGGATGCTGCTGCCTGCAGCATGCCTCACAGACCCCAGCCTTGACCGCACTGGCAGCATGGCAGCTTGTGAGTATGGGCAGGGCACCCGGTTAGTGGGATGCCCTACGTTAACAAAAGGTTGTCAGTAATAGATTTGAAAAAGGTGACATTGTAACTGGTGGAATTAGACTCCAGTGGCCACTTCCCCCTGCTTCCCTGCAGCCCTGGCGCGTCAGAGTGCTGGTGGCCATTTTGAATAATTGAATAACATGTAGTGTGATATGCTGGCTGTTTCATCCTGCTGCTGGTGGACGGCACTGATCACTAAACAGCATTTTTATGCTGCGCAACTACAGCAAGGTTGTAAGTTACAGTGGTGTATAACTGGTTGGAGAGATTTAGCACACGATTGTCTGTGTGCCCATTGTTAGTAGTATTGCTATAAACCTATTAGGGCCATTGTGGAACTGCTCCCCTCTGCCCTCTCTCCTGCCCTTCTGGTACTGTATCTAGCCTGTCATTCTTTCACTGTTATATTCTTCTCAGTGTTTGTTTGTCTCTTGTGTCCTTATTAACAGCATAACTATGGCTGGAAAGGGTTCAAAAGTTGCTCAGAAGGCTATCACTTGTACAAAATGTTTAAACAAGTTTATACCAGATCAGTCCACAAGTTCTTTATTGTCTGCAACATGTGATTCTTATAAGCAGACCCCTAGTCAGGATACTCCTGTTTGGGCATCCCAGCTCACACAGGTTATGTCTAACCTGTCTGCAGAACTGGAAGCCTCTTGTAAAGAGAGGACATTTTCTAGACTATCAGCTTTCACTGACTCTGAGCTAGCCTAGGCCCAGGCTCTGGTTCGATCAGTAGTGGGTTTATCAAAGTTTCTAACACCCTCACCTTTTTATCTATAATGAGGCCTCTGCCTTCGGTGCATCAGATGAGGAGGAGCCCCCTCTCCTGGAGGAAGGAGAATTTACACAGGAGTCTGAAAAGGATGTCTGCTCAGCAGAGCAAGAATCAGACTCTGGGAATTTAAGCTTTGATTCTGGCTGTTTGCCAGGTACTAAAGGTTAGAGACAGTCAGACCAAACAGTAATTTTTTGCAAAAAAAGAAACTGACTGCGGTATTCCCTAACTCAGAGGAATTAAATCTGCCTGGCAGCATCCTGACAAGAGATTTCAGTTGACACTTTTCTGCCAACTTTTGCTTTTGATAGCAGAAAATTTTGTGAAGACTCTTCCCCAACAGTTCACATTTTCTAGGTCCGGTTCTTCCTCCCCTGAGGGATCCAACGGTGGGAGCCCATCTGCAGGTGTTTCAAGCTGTTTGGACAGAATCCTTCCATGATACATGGATTTTATTTTTTCTCCAGCTCCCAAGGTTTTTTGCTATGGGTTTTCCAGTTTTAGACGATAAGCGTGTTCTGCAGGCTGCTGTGACAAAATGCTTCTACTGGTTCAGTTGGCTCCTCTTGGGCAGCAACATGCCTTTATTAATTTCTATGGGTTTAACACCTTTGAGGCCTCTGCTTCCCAGTTTGGCCATGTAGTATTGCAGGGTTCTCAGCCAGGATGGGAGCTTTGGGACATCCCCACTGCAAAGTCTACATTCCAGTGTCCCCTGTTGGATGAAGGAGAAAACAGGATTTTGGTACTCACCGTTAAATCCATTTCTCTGAATCCACAGGGGAAACTGGACACCCGCTCAGCGCTGTTCTTCTTGCTTGGGTGATGTTTTTTTTTGTAGTTCTATTATTGTTCTGTGTACGCCTGTTTGTTTTAGATTTATGTGTCTCTTTGCTCCTTCTCTCTTGAATTTCAATCTCTCCTCAAAACAGTTTACTAAGACTGAGTTGGGGAGGGATATAGAGGGGAACAGCTGCCACACTATTCTAAATAATTTTTAAGTACCAGCTTCCATACACTTCCATACCCAATGTAAAGTCTACACTCCAGTGTCCCGTGTGGATTCGGAGAAATGGATTTAACAGTGAGTACCAAAATCCTGTTTTCTGTTAGAACTATTGTGCAGGGCCAATGCAGAGGTTGAACTAGTTCCAACGCACATTAGAGGTGGTGGAACTCTGTTCCACCTGGTTCATAGAAACATAGAATTTGATGGCAGAAAAGAACCTGCTGTGCAGGAGCTAGGCAATTGGCCCTCTCATGCACTGCAGACAGTGGGGCTCTAGGAGTTTGGGGCAGGTCCACCTGACACTATGTGGTGGTCGGACAGTGCTACTCCGGGAACGTTTTGCGGAGGAGTTCAGCACCAGTATTTGCAATATTGATACTGGTCTGAACCTCTGTATTACATTGAACTAGTCAGCCTTTGTGGTGGATCGTAGATGGGTCCGATTTTGTGAAGCCCGGTCATGGGCCCTAGTCAGGCACCTAATTTGCCTTGTGGGAACTCTGCCCTTGCATCTTCTCCTCTTTCCCTTACCTCTCTCACCCTCCATGTTTCCATGGTCGTGGTTAAGTACATGTCAGTGAGAGTGGGTATGTGGTGAATCCGCTCCTCCTTACATTTCTCCATTCTCCACACACTACCCGTGCAGCAATAAGTCCAAAAATTGGAGAAAGGTGTCTGTTATATTTTATTTAATGTGTATACATGTTAAAAAAAAATGACACCCATAGTACATAGGCAATCTTTGGTTTATATATCGAATAGGAAACCACTATGTCATAGTAAAAATATCTTAAATTGTATTGGGAATAAATTGGCAATGTAATTTCAATGCAGGGGATGTGTGCCAGGTAGAGGAAGCAATCATAAAATAGTTTATGCTCCGCGTCGGTGTCTGAGACTGCAGCATAAACAATTATACTAGATCTTATTTATTTTTTTATTACAGCTTTAATGGATACTAGCGAAATTCATGTTTTCTTTGTCTCTTGCGTATGTTGACCAATATCCTGTAGTGGAAGCAGATGTGTGAGCCAACTCATTCCTCGCAGCCTTACCCAGGAAACATAACCTTTTGCTATTATAGTTTAGATCTATGCAACACGTGGCCCACCAGCTGCTGGGGACTACAAATCCCATCCTCCTTATGGCAAGACTTACTAGAATAACAGCTGGATATCCACATGTCCTCCTTTATCTGCCTAGCTGTTTAGAAAATGCAAACATGTTTTTTTTTCCTCCTACTAAGAACTGTGGCTGCTTATTGCTTGTTCTTTCCTGTAAATCAATACACACGTCTACAGTAATGGGGCGAGCATTAACAATGATGAATAAAGTCTCCTAATGTTGTTTGTTCTACTTTACAAATAAACAAGAATGCAAATCTTGTTCTAAGTTGTGATACTGTACCTGGAACTAAGCCCAAATACATATCTTTATTCTGGCTGGTTTGTGCAGCAAGTGCACAAACCCTAAATTGATTGTCCTGAATAAGTATCTTCCACTTGCTTATACATCATAGCTGCCTACCCTCCTGCATTCTGCAGGAGACTCCCTGAAATAGCAGCAATCTCCCTCTCTCCCTCATTGGTCTAGCAATCTCCCTCATTTAACCTAGCCCACATTACACTGTTACATTTTTGGGAATAAAAGGAATGATAGATACATTTACATTGAATCATCAGCACCATTTCCCAGCACTGGACCAAGTATACTGTAGTATCTCTTACTTACTGCTTTGGGGCACCTCTACATTTGGATATAAGTAATATTAAAGGATTCCTCTCAGATGTAGTGGCACACACCCATGCTTCTAGGTGCCACGTTCACAATCTCTTTTCGCAATCTCTCCATATATGGAACTAGACACGCCCTTTGGGAGGAGCATGACACGCTCCCTCAATGTGGCGATGTGCAAAATTCTACTACCAACTATAATCTCCCTGAAACTAGTTTTCAAAAGTAAGCAAGTATGTTATACATGTGATCTCATATATTCATAGCATTCTGTGGGGTTTTTTTCTGTCAGTTTAATGGCTAGTTTGTGCCTGTTCTGCATCTCCAACCAATCATTGTATTGTTAATATTAAGGGCTTCGTATTCAAAGTTTTTGCTTTCATAGTTTGTCATGGACCAGTTTCTGTGAGATCTCCTTACACCTATAGCTGATAAGAATGTGATATTATAGTATATTCCACATTGTCTTTTTACAGTGATGTATACTTGGCTATAGGGGTTGACAGAGCCAGATCAATATTAAAAGTTATTCACCTTCTATATCCCTTGCCCCCCCCCCAAGCCCCTTACACTCACTGGACACACATGCCACAATCACCACAGATATGCATGGTCCAGTATATAGCATTCAATCATGGAACAGTAGAAGTAATTTTAAAATGATAAAGACAAGCTTGGCTTTCATTGATGAAGACCGTGTCAGACTGGCCCACAAGGGTACAGTGGGAAATTCTAGGTGAGCCTCAATGCTTGCGGGCCTACCTTCTCCTCTAGGGACCAGGTTCCAGACTGCGTACTTGTATTATACATTATACTGCACAGGACTATTGTGTATTTTCCCTGGTGGTTTGTTAGTAATCTGCTGTTATATGGTACATTATCATTCATGCACTAGCAATATTTACTGTATATACTTATAAAGGTGCTAAGACCACTTCCTTCCACTGCATTCCCCCCCGGTGAACCATTCATGACACAGTCCGAGTCTGGTTGGAGATTTTGCATTTTTACAGATGTTCCACTCAGGACATGGATTTTGCACCAAACCTGGCAGACTCCTGGTTTCGTCATACTCTTTAAATAAGACCCATTTTGTGACTTTGTTAACAGAGAAGGGCATTTACAGGCATATTCCAAGCAATGTATTTGAATATCTACACATACAATATAATAATTGTTTGCTGAGAAAAGTGCACAGTCGTGTACCTTGATGTCTCAGGGGGTCAATTTTTCATTGAGGGGGCCTGGCGCTGCAGCTCCCATCACTGCTCATCCAGTGAGTTTTGTGAATGAGGTGCAGTAATTGACCTGAGGTGAAAACAGACTGAGAATCAACAAGCATAATGACTTACATCCGGGAACAGAGGGGTGTAGAATGTACTGGAATGGGGCTGTTTTGTTCAGTATGATTGGGGACATTTTTGAAACAAATTATTCTCTTAAGCATTGGTTCCCAAACTGTGTTCCTTGGCACCCTGGGGTGCCTCGGGACACTTGCAGGCGTGCCTTGGAATGATGGTTCTGGAAGGCTAATGTAATACACAAGACTAGTGCTTGTTGCCTCCCGTTATACAACATGTAGACAAACCGAAGCAAACCCTGTCCTTCACCATATTACTGACCCTATGGAAGACCTATAAACACAATTTTTTTTCCCCCCCCACAATTCCTAATAAGAAGCTTGTCTCTGGGGTGCCGTGAAAGAAATTATATTATTCTAAGGCGCCGTGATTCCCAAAAAATTTGGGAACCACTGCTCTAAAGTTAGATTTGCAGGGAAATACTTTATGGCACAAGCTTTTGTTTGTTATGCTCACAAAGCCATAGAATGAAGGGTGGTTAAGGCAATTACAAATAAAATAAAACCATAGGGCTTATTATCCTCTTGGAGTATTTATCGATTAGTCGCACAGACAATGTTCTTCAAGACACATCGCAATAAAGGGTTAACCAGATATCTCAAGTACAGAGGTATGGATCGTACAGTATATTCGGAATTGAATTAATCTTGTAATGATCGTTTGCTGCAAATCCGTGTAAGCCGTAATAGATAAATAGACCCACTGACCTCGAACTGATCTGATTCCAAGGATGGAGATGGAAAAATCTTAACATATACTGTAATTTTACCATAAGATCTATTGAATGTTGTGACCACTGATCAGTTTTAAAGAATCCAATAGTGTGACCATAATCCTGCAGTGCAGGTTGAGATGTCTTTCTGATGGTTCCATGCACACAAACTTTGTTTTGTGCCTAAAATTATTAAACCTATTGTATAAAATCATCTTCAGGCTGTGTGCAAATGAAGCATGAATGCATTTCTTGTATAGGACCCATCCCTATCAAATCTCATGTGCAGTAACTATATCTATTCATTTACTTTCAGAGTTTGGGCTGCTATCCTGTGGAGCTGGAGAGAGGACCTAGAGGCTTTGGGTTCAGCCTCCGTGGAGGAAAAGAGTACAACATGGGATTATTCATTCTCCGCCTTGCAGAAGATGGGCCAGCAATCAAAGATGGGCGCATTCATGTATGTAACAGTAGAACACTTTTATTATAAAACCTATCTAGTTCACCTTTATGATATACACTGGGGTCTATTCAATGCCGTGGGCTAGCGGTGACAGCGAGCAGGGCTTTCTACTCGCTATCACCGCTCGCCTGTCAGTATTCAACTCACCCCCCTCATACACCAATTCCCCCTCACTTTTTAGCGAGGGGGAATCGGTGTATGCAGCTGCAGAAGCAGCAAGGCTCGCGGCTAAATACAGCAGGTTTACTGCATTAGCCGCGGGTCTCGCTGTTTGGGGGAATCCTCGCTGTCTTGTGACGGCGAGGATTCCCCCAGAACGTTGAATAGGCTGAGGCTGGTCCTCCAACCTCATGCCTTGAACATCTCTGCCTGCTTACAACCTGCTATCAAGCCAGATTCCACATGCATGCACCTCATATAATCTGTCTGTCTCCGCTTCCTAATAGATTGTAAACTTCTGTTGTCAAAGCCCTCTTCTCTCCACATTTTCACTTACAGCTCTCCCATACTCAGAGACCATCTTCGTCCACATACTCATCTCCATATTTGGCAACCAGCCCCTAGCACAGGTTGATTATCCCTTATCCAAAATGCTCAGAACCACGAGCAAGCAATTTGGATAAGGGATTTTTCTGGATTTTGGCAATATTATTTCTTTCATACTTACCTGTTCCCCCGATGTCCACGGTGTCCTCAGGCATTCGCGTCGGCCTTCGCAATCCTCTTCAGCAGCATATTCAGTCCCGGGGGTGTATTGTGCAGGCGCGCCAGTGACATCACCAGCGCACACGCACAATGCACCCCTGGGACCGGAGATGCTGCTGAAGAGGATTCCGAAGGCTGCCGTGGACACCGGGGGACAAGGTAAGTATGAAAAAGAGGCTGTGAGGAAAAAAATTAAAATAAAATTAATGTTCTGAAAAACCACAGTTTTCAGAATATTTCTTTTTTTGGAATATATGGATAAGGGAGACTAGACCTGTAGTACGTTGATCACGTCCTCACTACTTACAGATGGAGTGCCTCTCAGCCAGCGTTGGGAATGTCTAGATCCCTTAGCTGGAGGATCGACGGCGGAGAGGCGTTTCATCTGACGGAATGACGGGGACCCGCGTGTGTGTGAGACAATCACTTGTCCCCGTCAACACGGTGGCGTGGAGCACTTTCCCTGCCCGTTTCGGCGCAGGGTTAGGGGGGAGCTGGGGGCATCGGAGGAGCGTCAGTGGGCAATGGAGGGCTCCATCGGAATTGGGCGTGCATGCGCGCCCCCCTTCCGGCGGTTTGCGATTCGATCACCAGGAGCAGCTCTAACGGGAGCTGTTTCATCAGTACATCTAAGCTGTACTGTGTATTGAATTGTGCCACTTTTTATTTTTTTTTTACCTGTACCCTATTTTTGTTATTTGCTTACTGTAAAGTTTTGTCTCACTGTACTGTTCCTTTGTACAGTTCTGCGAAACACTTGTGGCACCTTATAAATAAAAAAATTAATAAGAACTATAATAATAATAATAATAGAGGTGTAGTATACAATACCCACTTATGGTCATACTCGTGAATCAGAGTAGGTGCTTGGGTACAAAAAATCTAATCTGAGGACATATTTTCCATAGCAAAATAAATAAGAGTTCATTCAAGAAAGTTGCCTTCATCTTTTGCCACCATCCCTCTAGATTGTAAGCTATTGGAGCAGGATCCTTTTCTCTCACACTTCAATTACAGCTCCCTCCTACTCAGCGACTATCTATACCAGTGATGGGGAACCTTGGCACTCCATATGTTGTTGAACTACACATCCCAGCATGCCCTGCAACAGTTTTTATATTTGGCCATGCTAAAACTGTTGCAGGGCATGCTGGGATGTGTCATTCAGCAACAGCAGGAGTGCCCAAGGTTCCCTATCATTCTAAATAAACAATCTGGCGGTACTGTGTGCGCGCACCGTAGGCACGTGCCAAAAATGGGTGTAGCCACATGCCACATAGGGTGTGGCCAATGAAAATGGGAGTGTGATACACATATGCCCCCTGTAGTGCAGTTCCAGATACACATATGACCCCAATAGTGCCAGATACACATATGCCCCCAATAGTGCCAGATACAGATATGTCCCCCACAGTGCCAGAAACAGCTATGCCCCCACTGTGCCAGATATGCCCATACAGTGCCAGAAACAGGTATGCCCCCCACTGTGCCAGAAACACATATGCCCCCGATTTCCCAGCAGCAGCACAACTGACCGTTGTTACTCCTGCTGCTGTTGGAGAGTCCATTGTCTCCCTGCTGGCTGGATGGTTGTCTGTCTCTGTCTCCTCCGTCTCCTCCACCACCTCCGCTTCCCTTCTGAGGGCAGGAGAGCACAGCACATCGCGTGTCTCTCCTTTCCCTCACTTCCCTGTGACTGAGCCATCAGCAAATAAAAGCTCACAGTTCGGCCCGCAAGCTCAGATTGGCTGACGGCCAAGTCACAGGGATACACAGTGAGGGGAAGGAGAGACGCACAATGCGCTCTCCTCCCCTCAGAAGGGCAGTGGCGGCGGGCAATGGAGAGAGGAACGGGCGGGTGGCTGCAGTGGTCGAGCCACCCGGATCGCTACTGCGAGCTACCAGTAGCTTGCGAGTGATGGGTTGGCGACCACGGTTCTAATGTGTGCAATATGTACGGTGCTGCAAACCACTTAAGGCACCTTTATACCTTAATAAATAAAATGTAATAACTACTGAGACCATACCATGTAGTACCCACTGTTTCGATAAGAATCACTAGACCACCTGGCACTTATACAACAAGGGTAAGGTGTAAATATGAGGGACTCATAATTATGCCAGAACTGGTTCCTTTTGGAGTTCTATCCAATAGTACGCAGACAGCTAACTTGTATACCAAGGGGCATAGCATGACCGCATCAGAACTGATGCTACCAAAGAGATATGGCTATAGAAACAGTTGTTTGTTATCTGTCAGAGTTTTTGAATGTGGAGTATTGTATCCTACCAGATGAATATATAGGGTAAGAACCAGAACAAAGGGGTTTGTGATCTGTAAAAAAGAAAAAATATTGCATTATACTGTGGATTTCCCTAATGAGTCCCAATAAACCCTACATGCAGGCTCAGACTAGCCTGGTGGGGGACCCGGTATTCCCCATTAACCCTGGGTGATTCTTTTGAACCTGCCCATTTTAGGTGCGTGGGGCCTAGTGAAAACTTTTATCACTCGGTCCCCCACTAGGCCAGTGGAGACAAGGGACAGAGCTGAGCATTCAGTGTGGGTACCTGGCTGGGAAAGGAGACAGGACCAGCGGCGGGCACTGGCTGGAGGCTGTTGCAGGGGCTAGCGTGACATCATGGGGAGCGGGTGAGGATGAGCCCCAGGCTGGTCGCACTTGGACTAAGTGAATCGGACCCCCGGATGGGCTCTCACTCTCCCAGTCCAACACTGCCTGCGGCTAATTAAATCTGCCCGATAATAAGACAAGTACAGTAAATAAGCATTCATTTAAATTAATTTTCACATCAAAACCTTGTGTTTGCCTTTTCCTAAATGGTTCCCTGTGCAGAACCCTGCAGTAATTATAACTGTATCACAAATATATTGAAAGCCCATTTTTACTATAATTACAAATTGAGGTGTTACTTCATTATCTGACATTTTCTTTTCTCTATATACCAAAATTATATGTTGAAACTTTAGTGCAAGACTGGCCAACATGTGGCTCTCCAGCTGTTGTGAAACTACAAGTCCCATCATATCCTCCGATTGCTCAGCTAATAAAGCAACAACTGGATCCACAGATTGGCTAGGCCTGCTTTAGTGATGCTTCTATTTACAGCTTGTTTTATCTGTTACTCTGGTGTGTATGCAATGATTGATTCAGCACACAGAATACATTTCTTGCTATTTATCTGGCCTGTACTATAAGCTGAGTCACTGCCTTTCAGCTTACAGTTCAGCAAACAAACGTCAGCTAAATCTACAGGTTTTGTATTACCTTTTATTGGCGCTTCAGGCCCTCGCTGTCAGGATGAGAAATAAAAGATAAACCGCCAGGAATGGGCTCTGTAGAATCGCATAGGTCAGCAGTCTGCAGGCAGGAATGTATGGTAAAAGATGTGCAGTGTCTGTAAAGTACAGGATCCTATGTACAGTCAGGGATTATGGATCTTTCCAAAATCAAATCTAACTAACACTGCTACTGCTATTATCTTGCTGACTCCCAGCACATAATAGTATCTTTCATAGAATAAATGTAATGTTTGGAGCTCGAACAAAGCGGGCAAACAAGATAGAAATGTTTTGTAAGAAAACAAAGTCTGCTCGACCTTGATATACATTGGTTTCTTTTTATTGAATTGCTATAAAGCAAACATTCCAAACACATATTTTTGGGAGAAAGATAAACAAAATAGTTGGTAAATGACGGATGACAAGCACTCATACCCAAAGTAACACAAGTGTTTGGGATTTTCTCCAGAGCTCCTCTGCAAAGTTACTTTCTGCCCCCATATCAGATGATCATGTAACACTGTGCAAGAAGTATCTGAGGGGTAGATTTATTAAGCTCGGTGAAGTGATAAACTGTCTGTTTTTTATCACCGGCCAATCAGCTCCTACCTGTGAAGTTATAGGCTTGATTTGAAATATGACAGGTAAGAGCTGATTGGCCGGTGATAAAAAACAGACAGTTTATCACTTCACCGAGCTTAATAAATCTACGCCTCAGAGTGTGTAGGCTTTTATGGGATAAGGTAGTTGGCCCAACAAATGTTAAACCGTACATGAGATGCAGCCTGCCAATCCTGACCATTGCAGGAGTATTATAATCTGTTTATTGGATAATGCTTCTGCAATGGTACTGTATACTCGAACAATCGTTAATCCAATCTTTGGATCCAGTTGATCCACGCTCATCGTTGACTCGATACTTACGCAAGGGCATACATGTTGCTGCAAGCTGCAGTGTACACTGTGCTGCGGCTAGTCGCAGCCGGCATTTGCTCCATAGAAGTTTATGATGTATGCACATGCGCCAAAGACGAGGGCACACTTGTCATGCATCACGGGATGGATGAATGTTGTTACATCTTTAGGTGTGTTCCCAGCTTTATTATTGGAAGCATCCAATCACATTCGGTCTATAATTTTCTAGGATGCAATAGAGAAATGATAGACAGAATCTGATTGGTTGCTATAGGATACATCACCTCTTTTTGATTTTTAGAAGATTTTGGAAATTGACCCGATACAAAAAAAGCAAAAAAAAAAATTACAAATTTTAAATAATCTAAAGTTGACAATGTCAATATATTTCCTCCACTTCCCGTTGATCAAGGGTCAGTTTTCAGCTTTTTTAAAGTATTTTTGTGGCAGCATAACTGAGGAATATTTCAGATTTTAGGGATTTGTTTTGAGATAAATACATATGTACAGATGGAGCCCCTCTCAACTATCTTCCTATTGGCTATCCTATTGTTCTCAGCAGCAATACAATACATAGAACAATACAGTAGGGGATTAGCAGAGTAATCCTATTACTCACTTAATGATGTAACTTGTGCAGAGAGAATTAGATTTGGGGCGGGGTTTTACTTCAACGTGAGATCTATATTGCAGCGTAAAAATAAAGCAGTCCGTGTTTGCCCTGCACAGAAACAAAATAACTCACCCAAATTCAAAGGTGAATTTAGGGGTCAGGTCGCCCCTAGGCACAACATTTTGGTAATGTAGTTGCTAACTGACTTGTAATCACTGTATTCATTCTTTTACATTGACACATTATTTATTTAGTATGCCCAAAACTCTAAATGTTCGTTTTTCTTTTCTTTTTAGGTTGGGGATCAGATAGTTGAAATTAATGGAGAACCAACACAAGGCATCACTCATACTCGAGCCATTGAGCTGATCCAAGCTGGTGGGACCAAAGTTCTCCTTTTACTGAGACCGGGAACAGGGCTTATTCCTGACCATGGTGAGCATAAGCCACATTGCTATATTAACCATTTTCACAGCTATTTCTTACAGCCGGGCTTCGGGAAATAATTCAGAAACATGCAGAACTCTTTCCTTGTGGAATGGAATACACACTTCCTTGTAGGATACATTACAAGTTTCATGTCATTGAATACAACTGGGTATTTTGACTGAAAAGGGGGGCTGTCAATCTGTGGGCGTGTCCAGTATTCCTGGAGATCCTTGGCTGCTCTCTGAGACTATTGTCACGCTGCTGACTCCTCCTCAGAGACTAGGTGCTAAGCACTACACAAATAATTTACTGCGCTGCATCCGGCTCCCAGCCACTCAAGAGGAGCCAGTATCTTTGTGTCACTCTACAGCAGGGCTATTTTTCAGCAGGCTCCAGCAGGAACTGAGGCCCTTATTCTAGTTCACTCTTTCTGACAAAATATTTCTTAGATGGACAAAACCATGTGCCCTGCAGGTGAGGCAGGTGTAAAACCCCAGCCAAATCTAATTATCTCTGCACAAGTAACACCTGCCTCACCTGAAGTGCACATGGTTTTGTCCATCTAAGAAATATTTTGTCAGAAAGAGTGAACTAGAATAAGGGCCTCAGTTCCTGCTGGAGCCTACTGAAAAATAGCCCTGCTCTACAGGTCTACAAAATGGTGGCAAAGAAATCATGGGTCTTTGTGAAACCACAACCAAATATAATACATGCATTCCTTCTCCTACAATGTATACAATATAAAGTCATAAGTGGCACTGTTCAAAGATATTATTTCTTCGTATTAGCTGTAGTTGTGTTTGTGTTGCACTGGTATATCAAACAAATTGTCCTAAATCAATGACAAATTACAGGATTCTCTTTCTCTCTCTCTACTGCCAAACTGAAGTGAAGGACAAGACATCATAGTAAGAGTGGCACTATATTAGCAAGATCACTATGGGCCTTATTTTGGTTCACTCTTTCTGCCAAAATCCTTCTTAGATGGACAAAACCATGTGCACTGCAGGTGGGGCAGATGTTACTTGTGTAGAGAGAATTAGAGTTGGGTGAGGTTTTACTTCAAAGTGAGATCTATATTGCAGTGTAAAAATAATGCAGCCAGTATTTACCCTGCACAGAAACAAAATAACTCACCCAAATCTAATTCTCTCTGCACATTTTACATTTGCCCCCCCTGCAGTGCACATGGTTTTGTCCATCTAAGAAGGATTTTGTCAGAAAGAGTGAACTAGAATAAGGCCCTTAGTGTAATGGAATTAATAACTAAATAAAAAAACCGCAGAAAATAATCTTATGGTAAGAGACAGGGATATTTAGAATGCGGATCATTATAAAGTTAGAAGAAAGTAATTCTTAAAATATTATTATTATTATTAATAATAATAATTATTCTTGGGATATGGTGCTTGAACCAGGACCTAGCAGTGCATGTAAATAAGGGTCACTGGCTTATAGGGAGGTGGGCCAAAGGGTAACTACATAATCCAGAGGTTTATTTTCATTTTTAAGGTTAATTTGTACAGTATATGACAAGAGAATGAATACACTTTTTTGCATATTTTGTTTTTCTTCTATTACCTATTTGGCTATTGATGGCAGCTCCAAAATATCAAAGCGGTCGCAAAAGATAATTGGGAATCAATACGTTTCTACGTTATACCAGCATTCCTGTACCTGCCACATATTGCTAATGATTGTCTGGGTGTAGACTGTTGCTAGCTGTGCTTTGGTGATGTTGGTATTCTGTTCCAGGCTTGTTTTCCTTCTCCTCAGGTTTGGCTCCTTCCAGCCTCTGCTCCTACGTGAAACCTGATCAGCAATAAGGCTTTCTCGTGCTTTTCTTGGTCTTTCCCTTAAAGACTTGGTAAATGTGCATGTCCCATGATTCATCTTTTCACTTCCTCCTCTGTCTTCGGTGTCTCTTGTCTGCTCTTACCGCGGTGAAAGCTCATTAAATTGCATGTGCACGCGCCGAATAACCAATGACATTTAGTGGCCTTACTCAGGTACAGAGGTTTCAGTCCTTGGGGTAAGACAATAGGTTATAAATTGCTTACTGCCAGCTATAACAATCACTGCATTCCTCGTGTGACGGTCATGTGAGGAGTGGTTATATTTAAGTTTACATATTATGGCTGATTTTAAATTGTTTCAAAAAAAGAAAAATCTTACTGGTGCCTGTTCAAGTTTTACTTTGAATATTTTTATGTCATATTTTCACATTTACACTCTAGTATACTGCTTGTGAACGGACAACGCAATATGTCCTGGCCCTTTTGGCCATCTAAACTGTAAAGTTACTAATGACACATGCATGCTGTTTATTACTGCACAGTCTGCTTTGGCTATTAAGATATGATCTGCAAAATGTAGCAGCGCTCTGGATGGGAATTACACAGCATGTACTCATCAAGAGTGAACCACCTTGGCGTGTTTATGATAAAAAAAATTCAGAATGAAAATAATCTTGCACTGCATGAAATACAGCTTCTCTCACATGGGATACACTTCTAATTTTAAAATGTTAAAAAAAATGATGTTATACACCTGAGCACTTTTCTCTATGTGTATCCTTAAGCATGGGTCCTGTAGAAAATATTTTCCTTAGTTCAAGGAAAACACATTTCATTTGCTCCACACGGTGGTACATTTCAACTTACATGAATGCATATGGCTTTTAAGTAGAACAGAAAAGTCAATAAGGAATTCCCTTGCACGATATCTGCTTAAGCCATTAAGTGTCATATGTGTGTACCTCATTATTAGAGTTTTATCTTACATTATGATTGGACCATAATATTGATGACATTTTTTTTATTGCATTTACTTTAGATGATCTGGAAGGTATTGATCCTGCATCTCCAAATGTAATATATGATGACCTCTCCGCATTATCATCAAATTCATATGTGGATCCTAGTCCTGAAGTTTTTAATTTGCCAGAAACTTATGAGGATTTATTTGAAGTTCAGGACTCTGCAAAAATGAGTGAGCCAAATGAAATACAGGAAATAAAAGAAGAAATTACTGTTCTGCCTAGTGTTGACACTCAAGAGAAGAAAGACCTCAAGCAAGACAAACTGCTGTCTCCTGCTCGAACTCAAGACCAGCCAAGAGAAAAGTCTGTGAGTCCCAATAATTTGAATAAAAATAAACCAGTAGAGGTTGGGAAAGAAAGCAGCACAAGAAGAGGGCGATCCAGAAGTCCTGGGAAGATTGATAGAGAACATCCTGAAAGAATCCAGGGGTCTAAACATGAAGAAATTGCAAAAGCACGGAAAGAAGTCAGAGATCGATCTTTAAGCCCCAGAAAATTATATGGCAAAACTACAGAGGGTGCTAATGATGATGATGCTGCTTACGCAAAAGAGCAGAGTAGGCGACATAGGGGAAGGTCTGCCAGTCCAAAAAAGGCTACTAAAAAGGAGGAAGTGGTGAAGAAAATCACTGGAGAAGAAGAAAAACTGCAAAAACAAATCAAATCCCAGAAACTTATTGCCAAAGCTGAAGGTGTTGATCAGTCCAGGGAAAGAAAAGACAAAAAATCAATTAGGGAAGATAGAGAAGGAAAGGCAAAAATACATGAAAAACATGAAAGATCAAGGAGAGATGAGAGGGATGAGAAACCAAAGAGAGAGGAAAAACAAGATAAACAGAGGAGAGATGAGAAGGAGGAGAAGTCCAGGAGAGAAGTAAGGGAGGAGAAGCCCAGGAGAGGGGGGGATAAGGAGAAGTTCAGGAGAGAGGAGAGGGAGGAGAAGCCCAGGAGAGAGGACAGGGAGGAGAAGCCCAGGAGAGAGGACAGGGAGGAGAAGCCCAAGAGAGAGGACAGGGAGGAGAAGCCCAAGAGAGAGGACAGGGAGGAGAAGCCCAAGAGAGAGGACAGGGAGGAGAAGCCCAAGAGAGAGGACAGGGAGGAGAAGCCCAAGAGAGAGGACAGGGAGGAGAAGCTCAGGAGAGAGGAGAAGCCTAGAAGAGAGGACAGGGAGGAGAAGCTCAGGAAAGAGGACAGGGAGGCGAAGCCCAAGAGAGAGGAGAGGGAAGAGAAGCTCAGGAGAGAGGAGAAGCCTAGAAGAGAGGACAGGGAGGAGAAGTCCAGGAGACATGACAAAAAGACTGATGAGCGGCATGAGAAGTCCAAACGAGAAGAAAGATCAAGTCTTCATGGTGTTATTGACAAAAAATCTTCAGAACAAAAAAGCAAGCATACAGAGGAAAAATCTCCAAAACATACTACAGATTATGATAAAAAGAAGCATGAGTCTGAGATATTGAAAAGAGAAGGTGGTTCTCCAACCATTAAGCAAGAAACACAAGACCATGTTCTAAAAACTAAACAAGTAGAGAAGAACCAACATGGAGCACCCTCTGCTTCTCCTTATGACCCACAAAACAAGAAATCTGTAGTTGAAACTACAGAGAAAACCAAAGATGAAGGAGTGTTAGGGACAGGAGGCAAGAAGACACATGTAAGTCCAGGACCATGGAAAGTGCCCAGTTCAAAAAAAGCCACAAAAGCTGATACAATGAATATATAGACATCAATACCTTGTGCCGTCAGCTGATTGCAGCATATGTATTTTAGGGGTGTATAACCTTATCTGCATGAAGGACATTTTGGATTTTGTCTGTAATGAATGGTCTTCCACAGGCTTGAGATCCACGTAACCCTATGAAGGTGTCCGGTTGCACTTATTGGACGTTATGCTGCTATTACAAAATTGGGGACAGTATTGTACAGATCCTGAACAATGTTTATTTAACTTTGCCAATGTGATCATAACTCCACTACTTGTGCCAATTTATCTAATTGCTCATTTTATTTCCTGCTGTGTCTGTGTAAAGTCTAAACTGAACGTGTTTCTTACATAAGCCGAAAAAGGCCTGGCTGAAATGATTAGCATGTTGCATGTTTACAGACTCAAAAAAGTACAACATAGAGATTTATACCGGTCAAAGCAAGGACAATATTGGGCATGATATATACTTTATTACATATGACCATCCATTGATGGTTTTTTATATTTGTCCGGTGTAAAAGTAGCATCCCAGTACAAAGACTTGTTGGAGCATTACAAGCATACAGGAAAACTGTTGTGTGAAAAACAAATTTTGGTCCTATTACCAACTAGTTTTCTACTTTTCATAAGTGCTTAACATGTAAACGTTTTACTGCAAAGATGGCAGAACAACAGATAAATGTTTTTCTCTTCTTCACACGGTGGGCTTTCAGTATAATGTACATGATTTAATATGAAAGGAACAAAAAATAATATATGCAGTAAACTGTGCGGCATGTATTTTATCGGCTTTTGAAACAATGATTTTGCAAAACTTAATTAGAGATTTGTGAGAGGTAAGAAAGCTTTTTCATGTCAGTGAACTGCAAAGTACAGTATGACTGGGATCAAGATAATGTGTCTTTTATATGGTGCAGTTTCTTAAAATTTTTAGGGACACAAAGTTAAAATGGCATTTTTAAACTGCAGCCCATACTGTACAGACGGGAACCCAGCGTATCACTGTGACATAAACACCACTGTTAAAAAGGTTTTTTTTTTTTTTTTTTTAGTTTTTGTTTTTAAATGTATGAATTAACCCATGGCATCTTACAACTTAATTATCTTAGCAACTTAAGGACTTTAATGTGAAAAGTGTTTAATTCATGCCATACTTAACTATGGGCCAGATGCACTAAGCTTGAAAAGTGATAAAATGGAGAGTGATAAACAGCTAGCCAATCAGCTCCTGTCTGACATTTTTTCAAACACAGTCTGTGACATAGCAGGTAGGAGCTGATTGGCTGGCAGTCTATCACTCTCCACTGTATCACTTTTGAAGCTTAGTGCATCTGGCCCTTAATCTTGTATGTGAATCCATGTTTATCAAAACTTTGTGTCAAAATTCAACCCAAATTAAGTTGTGTTGCCAAGGTTAAAGGATTGGATGTCCTTTAAGAGTTTACAGCTGTGAGTCAATTCTGCACATATTGCATTAGTGTACACATCTGTTTGTTTTTATACAAGTAGTACTTTGCTTTACACATGGGAAGTATCCTAAGAATGATGTGATGGAACCAGTGACATGAGTGGGGCGTAGAGTTTGTGCCTCGGAGACCATTGGTTTTTTCAAAAACATATATACTACATTTTTGATGAGCACGATTCAAACTACAGTAAATGTATGTGACAATGATGGGGTCCACTTTCTGTAGTTAATGCACATGCCACACTAGTTATATATTTTTAACTCAAAATCCCTATGTTTATGTGTGCATGTGTTTCATATTTTTAATTTCTCTTCCATTGCAGTGGGCAAATACAGTATTTTTGCCCGGTGTAGTGGGCAAATACAGTATTTCTGCCCGGTTAGTATTTTGAGTGTTTACCTATGCTGACCTATACTAACAAAGTAAACATCTAAAATCATTTGATATATAAAGAAAGAGCTATTCTCTATTTTAGATTAAAATTGGCTTGCATGACCTCTAGTTGGTAGAGTGCCATCTTGTTAAACACCACATGATAGTATTTATTTGGTACTATTGGATTTGCTGTGGCAATTCCAGTGTGGATATGTATTAGTGTTCTATCCACCGGGGATCTAGTCGACACGTGAAAAGGTCGGCATGCGTTTTTCAAGATTCTTTCATTTCTAAAAACTTTTTTTTCATATTTACAATCTGCAATCTGGAACAGTAGTGTGCCGAGTGCAGCGTCAGCTGAGTGAGGCACCTGGCCAGAAGCACAGCGAGTCATACAAAGGTTCACAGTACAATTATTGGGGGTCCGTGTTGTGTGCGCAAACCTACAATCTAATACTAAAAAAGTGAAACCGCATGTCAACCTTTTTACTCGTCGACTATTTCTGAGTCTATTTTCCTTGTGCGTATCAACCTTTATGGGTGTTGACCTAGACCAGGCATGTCCAAACTATGGCCCTCCAGCTGTTGTGAAACTACAATTCCCATTATGCCTTGCCACAGTTTTGCTATTAGGGAATGCTACAACTATTGCAAAGCATGCTGGGATGTGTAGTTTCACAACAGCTGGAGGGCCATAGTTTGGACGTGCCTGACCTAGACACTTCTACAGTACCTAATTACTGATCCATGCCCATTCCACCTGCAAAGCCTCATTAATAATAGAGAATTGGCTCACATTATTGAGAACTGCTGTACACTTTCACATCATATCAATTTGACTAAAGCAAGTTATTCGCTCAGACACCATTATGACTTATGTAGAACGGGAACCTAATGAAATGTATTTATGTCAAATATCAGTCTAAGCTTTGTATCAAATTCATGAAAAGCCTGCATTTTTGCTGTAGACTTCTTAAAGACACAACCCCTGGGATTTTCCTATATACCTCTGTTCTTCTGTTTGTTATGGTGAATGTTGCTCTGCTGTGATTTAACGCTTTCATTGTCAGGGTGATTGAAGTTCTGGTTCCTCTGGCAACAGAAGTGTTAATCCAGATTTAATGCGCCTAGCCTATTACTGTGATTTGATCTATTCTGTTTAACATATTGTGATAATTTTCAAAAGTAAATCTTTCTCGAAGGAACTGGTATTTCCAAATCTCAAAGTAACGTTGCCTTGAAATATTAAGGGAATCAAGACTAGATTTACTGGTTGTAAATGTTTATATAATGTACAGCACCTATAAATATATATATATACATATATCTTTCCAAAGTATAGAATAGATCTGTAAAGCAGTTATTATTTTTTATATAGATATATATATATGAGAACAATCCAGTCAATGGCCTTCTTGCACTGTAAGATAAAAAACTAAATTGCTGTATAATTTTGGTTTATTTTCCAATAATGCATTATATATTGTATGTGTTCAGCAGAAGCATCATCCAGAATTAGGAACAACTATTTTGCATTAAAATGAATTCACTGAGTTGCTTTGTCTTTTGTTATTAAAACTCTAAGCAGGTTTACTAAAGATTACATTAAATACACATTTTATTTGTCTTTCTTTTCATTAAAAATGAAACACAATGCACACATTCAAAGAAGAATTAAGTATTCAATTATGCACCATAGTCTATTCACAGTTAAGCAGAATAGACTACATTAGGAATGTAATTTGCCTTAATTAAAATACTTAATGAAGAAAACAGTTTATTTAATATTAACCTTTATTCAATTCAGAATATACCTATGTGTACGTTTTTATGGCTGGAAATTAAATTATTCATACACATAGCAATCTAAGCTGCTAGTGTTGATGTGTGGTGATAAGGGCTGCTTCTGCTGTCCCAAAATTTCACTTTTGCCACCAGAAGTCCCAATCAAAGTGCCCATTCCTATGCACACGCCTTTACATTCTACTTTGTATCCATCATCTATCTAAAATATTTGTTGAAATGACAGACCGGCACAGGCGGAACTGCTTATGGAAGAGTGAGGTGAAAATTAAGACTTTATTATTTCTCAAATCATAGCACCACCGAATCTGGTGAAAATGAAGCTGCATGTAAAACCTGACTTTCCGATGTGACCAGTTTTCTTCCAATAAAATATGATTGATGGTGCGTACACATTAGATTTCATGTACAGATTGGGAATCAAAAATGAATAGGTGTATAGGTGTATACCTACAGTTGCTTAATAAAGGTGATTGCACATACTAGTAGACTACAGTCATGGGCAAGTTATCATTAAACTGGACTCCATAGTATTATTATGCAATATCCAGCTCTGAAAAGCAAGTCACTGGGTGGCTTTGGATGCTGGAAATGTAAATAGTAGGTTCTCCTAGCTCAGGCGTAGGCAACCTGTGGCTGACCAGCTGTTGTGAAACTACAAGCTGCGCCTCTTCCCGTCACACAAACAAAAAAAGAGATAGAGGAGAAGAAGGGTGGGGTGACAGTAGATAAGCAAAAGATTAATATGGTCTTATACCGGAGGACTACAGGTACCAATAGGCTTCCCCTGCATGCTGGTTCTTGGAGAACATACAGATGGAACGCCTCTCATTGTTTCCGCCAGCTCGCCATGGTGAAGGTTTTGGTGATCCACTCTTCTTCTTGTGCTCCCGTGAGCCAAGGTGCGTGGATGCACGCTATACAATATCCATGCAATACATATTGCCACCTCTGGGTGGCTAATGCTTCACCAATCTAGCAGCGTATTGATATACCAATGGAACACTGCCATTCGACATGAATGGGGTGTGCTTACAATACAGCACATATGCACCTGTGAACATCGCAGTGGCTCCAACAGTACTGTACAATACAAGCAAATGGGCCATGTAGTGGCCCGGTCCCCTAGGCAAATAATATTTGCCGCATGCAGTTCACTTAGCCGATGCTGAATATTGTGAACACAAAACTTATTCTAATTCTTGGGGAATGGCATTACGGCTAAGTCTTTACATGGACTCATGAGCAGTGGCTGCTCTCACCAGGTGGCATAGTATGGTGGATAACTGTGGCGCTCTACACACTTGAAACCCATGTTCGATTACTGTCATTTATTTTTTTAATTGAAACATTTATGAAGGTTATATTTAATAAAACTAGGCACAAACAAAATTTTCTTTTTCCATAAAAGCCTTTTTGTGCGACTCCATGCAGCAAGAACCACAGCATTTTTTACAGAGTCAGTAGCGTTGGTGTAAAAGCATGCTAACATAGCATTGCTAAAGCTTAACCCTATGGATAAAATTAAAATGAGTTTAAAGCTTAATTTCTCTGTTTTCCGTGGTCCAATCTGCTTAGATCTGGGTTAGCATGGAAAGGTATGGGTTGTTAGGTCTACAACAACTATGTTGACGAGCATTGGGTCAACAGGCAGCTAGGTCAACAGGCAGCTAGGTTAACATGGGTCTAGGTCGACATGGGCAAGGTCGACAGTCAAAAGGTTGACATGGGGTTTTTCATTGTTTTTTTTACCCGAATGTCAACACAGTTGACATGGACACAGTTTGAAGTGCACCGCATCCGCTCGCATTGCTTTGGGCATGGTGCCTCTCTATGTTCAGCACACTATTTTATTCTCCCACCACGCCTTAGTGGAGGGTAGGGCATGAAATACAGCCTGTCGGCACATGTCGGACAGTGAAAAACCCCATGTTGACCTTTTCACTGTCTACCTTGCCCATGTTGACCTAATGCTTGTGTTGACCTAATGACCTGTGGACCTAGACACATGTCGACCTAGTGGTGTCGACCCAATGCTTGTCGACCTAGTTGCTGTAGACCTAATGACCGTATCCCGCATGAAAGTGAAGACGTTTATTTACCAGAGGATATGAACCCCAAGTTTATGAGACCCCTGAAAGGGTAACTGCAAGCATCTGAACCCATGGTGGGTCTGAATTAACGTGTTTATTCTAGTCAATGGGGAAAAATGTGCCTAATTTGCACCCTGATATCTCCGGTTCTATATGTCCTAGAGACTTGTGACTGGTACCATATGAAAGAGGAGACGCTTGCCTATCAGTGCAGACTGAGGAAGGGAAGCGGCAACCATAGGTAGGGTCCCCCCCAATTGTCCACCTAGCTCATTACTACTGAGTACCGCAAATAGGAAATACTGTATGGCGAGGCTAAACACTGTGTTTTTGCATCCAGGAACTTAGGGAGGAGCTTTTATCTCTACTCATTATACTTGTAATTCCAAGTCAATCACACTTCTGTGAAATCCAACTGTCCACTTAGGAAGCAACACTGATTGACAATCTATTTCGCATTCTGTTGTGCAAATGGAATAGACAACAGGTGGAAATTATAGGCAATCAGCAAGACACCCCCAATAAAGGAGTTGTTCTCCAGGTGGTGACCAAAGACCACTTCTCAGCTCCTATGCTTTCTAGCTGATGTTTTGGTAACTTTAGAAAGCTGGCAGTGCTTTCATTCTAGTGGTAGCATGAGACGGAGTCTACAACCCATACAAGTGGATGACGCATCAATGCGAACTGTGGCAAGAAGGTTTTCTGTGCCTGTCAGCATAGTGTCCAGAGCATGAGGCACTACCAGGGGACAGTTCAGTACATCAGGAGACGTGGAGGAGGTCGTAGGAGGGCAACAACCCAGCAATAGGACCGCTATCTCCGCATATCTGTGCAAGGAGGAACAGGAGGAGCACTGCTGGAGCCCTGCAAAATGAACTCCAGGAGGCCACAAATGTGCATGTGTCTACTCAAACAGTCAGAAACAGACTCTGAGGGCCCAACGTCCACAGGTGGGGGTTGCGCTTACAGCCCAACACCGTGCAGGATGTTTGGCATTTGCCAGAGAACACCAAGATTGGCAAATTCCCCACTGTGCACTTCACAGATGGAAGCAGGTTCAACTGAGCACGTGACAGACGTGTATATCTTGAGACGCCAAGGAGAACGTTCTGCTACCTGCAACATCCTCCAGCATGATCGGTTTGGCAGTGGATTAGTAATGGCGTGGGGTGGCATTTCTTTGGGGGGCCGCACAGCCCTCCATGTGCTCGCCAGAGGTAGCCTGACTGCCATGTGGTACCGAGATGAGATCCTCGGACCCCTTGTGAGACCATATGCTGGTGCGGTTGACCCTGGGTTCCTCCTAATGCAAGACAATGCTAGACCTCATGTGGTTGGAATGTGTCAGCAGTTCCTGCAAGACGAAGGCATTGATGCTATGGACTGGCCCACCCGTTCCCCAGACCTGAATCCAATTGACCACATCTGGGACATCATGTCTCGCTCCATCCACCAATGCCACGTGGCAACACAGAATGTCCAGGAGTTGGCGGATGTTTTAGTTCAGGTCTGGGAGGAGATCCCTCAGGAGACCATCCGCCACCTCATCAGGAGCATGTCCAGGTGTTGTGGGCGGTCATACAGGCACGTGGAGGCCACACACACTACTGAGCCTCATTACAGCCTTGTTTTAAGGACATTAAATTAAAGTTGGATCAGCCTGTAGTGTGGGCAGGAATGGGATTTAAAATAGGCCCTGGCATTTAAAGTACACAGGCCCACCTTGGTGTTAAAAGTGAAGGATGTGGTTGTGTGGCCATTCAAAAGGGGGCATGTCCTTGAGTGTAGTGTACCACACCATATACCACTTCTACACATTATGCAATAAAATAGTAGACCCCATTATACTTGCCTCTTACACATGATGCCAAACAGAATGAGCCAAAATTCACATAATGTCACATGGGATTAAGCCAAAAAGAACCTACAGTAAAGAACACATTTACACAGTAATGCCCATTAAACGTTAAGCCACACACCATAATGTCCATTACGCATTATGCCAAACACCATACTGAGAGGCTGATGCAAGAACTCTTAATGATCTGCCAATCCTATTTCACCAACAAAAGCTAAAAATAACATTACAATAAAAATGGGAGCTGCACAAGGGGAAGTCTGATACACTGTGCATGCATCACTGAGTCTCACATATACACATGGATAGTGGGGACGGGTCACACATTGTGGATGAGAGGGGTAGAGGGCATCACACATACACAGAGGTAGGGTGGTACTAGGTCTCACACACAGGGAAAAGGGGTACGGGGGTCACATACTGGGAATGAGAGGGTAGAGGGGGTCACGTACTGGGATGAGGGGCACATGGAAAGGAAAGGGGCACATGGAGTAACACTAGTGGGTAGGTGAGTACAGGTGCACTCACCAATCTGCAGTGTGCTGCAGGCTCCAGGGTGTCAGTGATAATCCGGTGCCGCTTGGATGGACGCACCTAGTTATTCATGGGTGGTAACAGGCGTGGCCTAAATCCTCTTCTTCATCCATGCTGAGGGAGGGTCCAGGGCCTCCTGGTAGGGGGCAGAGGAAGCAGGGCCTCCTGGTAGGGGGGAGAGGGTGCAGGGCCTCCTGGTAGGGGGGGAAGGCTGACAAGCTGCTCTAAGTTTAGCAGCGTGTCAGCTGTTTCAGCCGCATCTGCCGTGTCCGCTGCCGCCACACACCAAGCTCCTCGGATCAGAGTGGCTGTCAGCCGCATCTGCCCCCTTCTTCCTGGCTCCGGTTGGTGGGCAGCAGCTCAACGGGTGGCCGTGCCCGTGGCCCGGCAGCTCTAAAAAAAAAATATATCTGAATCCGCCCATTGTTGCAACTTAGTACACAAAGTGCTACTGAGTATGCGAGTACTACTCCAATAGGAAAAAACTCTATGGAAGTGCTAGGCACGATGTTTTGGCATCCAGGAACTTAGGGAGGAGCTTTAATATTTCCCCATCATACATATAGGGATATCACTGTAACTGTTACACCAGAGTACAATAAAAGCTGTTTGTGCAACTTAGTACACAACATGCTATTGAGTACGCGAGTGTAGTACTCTGCAGCCAGGGGGTCACTGTGAGGAATTCTGCTCTCTAGTGGTTCAGCTCCTGCTAGGTGCTCCGCTCCCTGTTTCACAGCAGGTGCAGCCAAACCTGGACAGCAGTGTGGGTAGAGGACCTGTGTGTTTAAATAATGTAATGAGACGCACCTTCAACATTCCCCTTAGACATGTAAAATCTATGCTGTTTCTCGCTGCATAGATGTGGGCTTCCACAAAGCCCTAGTTCACGCTCAGAAGCCATTTTGTTAACCCGCTCCATGCTTGAGTCTGGCCTGCCCGTACGGTATGTCATTCATACTGTGGCGTAATTCTGTGTTTAATTAGTGTAGCGTAATGAGCGGCACAGATAGCAGTGCCCTAACACAAGTGGAACCTACAGTATGGATCTACCGTTGTCTTTGCTGCTTTCCCACCACAGCAACCCATCTTGGCACACTGTGCTGAAATTGGGACATACGAGCATCTCACATGCATGCCTGCTCCATTCTCAGTGAAAGTACTGTATACTCACTCACTTATTCCCATAGCCTACTATAAATAGCGTAATGAGACACATGTCTATGCAATAGTATTTTTAGAAAAAAGTGTAAAATACTGTACAGTAATGTACAGTAAAGTAGTTCTTGAGCTATAGTGCATTTCAATGGACACTTCATGCACATTCAATCCAGATCCTTTCACTATAGCTTTGCATTAGACACATGCGCAGTGGTGATTTTAAAAAGCGACATCTGGTGGATGATCACTGATATTGCATTCATCTGAGAACAAAGATTGGTAATTTTCTTGCGCTGATGACTGGAAGCCGCTGGTACTGATAAAGGAAAATTCACCAACTTTCCAAAAACATAGGATACAGAACAATGGGTAGCAGTACTTATAGCGCTGTCCAGATAAACGTACACTAAATGTGAGTAAGTGTCCTTGATAGTTTATAGATATAAACTCTTAGGCTTGGGCCAATCCCAGGATAGCTCAACACCTTTTTTCAAAGGGGAATAACAATTTATTTTGCACTCACAAATTCCAGGTTAAAAAACAGCATGTAATCACCAGCCGGTGATAACGTGTGGGAGGTTACACCCAGGAATTTCTCCACCGATTTCTCCAGGTTCCGGACACCTTTCTTATCGGGATTGAATTCCAGGATCCTCCAGTCCAAACAGTACAAATTCGTATGGTGATTCTACCAGCCACGGGAACACCTGCTTAATGCATTTCGGACCATAGGGTCCTTCCTCAGAAGGTGATTACATGCTGTTTTTTAACCTGGAATTTGTGAATGCAAAATAAATTGTTATTCCCCTTTGAAAAAAGGTGTTGCACTATTTTTGTTTCGGTTTTAGAATATTCCATTATCCAACAGTCTTTGGAGGATTGGGACCCTTCCTATTGAGCTATCCTGGGATTGGCCCAAGCCTAAGAGTTTATATCTATAAACTATCAAGGACACTTACTCACATTTAGTGTAAGTTTACCTGGACAGCGCTATAAGTACTGCTACCCATTGTTCTGTATTGCATTCATCTGGTAACACCATCTCCAATCGCCAAGCTGTGATTCTTATTGCGCTGCCTTGCGACTTGGCGCGCTGTGGCGGATTGGCAGAACAATCGCCATAGGCAGACTAGACAAGAGCGGCTCCATCTGTAAGTACTAGCAGACTAAGCATTAAGGGCCAGCTTAATAGGGCAGCACTATGCAAAGCCGTCCAGAAAGCCGCTCATCTGCTGGTATAACCAGCAGATGAATGGCTTTCCCGACGATGTTGCGGGAGCGCGCAGCAGCGCTCATCGCCGGCCCATACACACTGGGCGGCTTTGAGCTGAAAGCCGCTCAAACCTGCTGTTTTGATTGACTTTCCTCTCAAAGTCGCCCAGTGTGCATGTGCCTTTAGTTTTGGGTATGGTTTTTACTTCAAACAGATATTTAAATTGCAGTGTAAAAATAAAGCAGCCAGTATGTTTCCTGCACAGAAATAAAATAAATTACCCAAATCTAACTCTGCACATAAACAGTTTGGTGAACAAGTCACCCAGTAGCGCTGGTACTGAATTAGTGGAATCATCTCACGGTATTTCCCACTATTACAGTTGGATGGAGCTGCTGCCACGCAGACTGAGGGATTGTGTACCTCTGTACGGACAAAGCAAGTAGTGGTGTGTGGTGATACTAAGTATCACCACCAAGGGGCGCTTGCTCCACTCAATATACTATAGACACACGGTTTTCAAGGTTAATCAGTCTTATTCTTTTAAGAAAAAAATCACAATAAAACATGCGCATATATATAGTCAATTACACTCAAAATAGGACACACAAGACACACAACATGTAACATAAAAATACCCTATGGGCTATGAGTTGGCAATGAGGCTTATATGGCTATATTGACATTTAGAATGAGACAATATTGTATCTGTTGGTGAGCAATAGTTACCAGTCCCGTTAGGAAACTCTATCTCTCCTGTCTGTGGAAGTCCTTAAGACAAGGTCCTTTATCTGAGCTCTGTACTCCCCTATTACTGGGTAGTGTTCTTTCTCTCCTCTCAATGGGGGACAGGCTCCAGGTATGGGTGTCCACCAAAGGTTTCCCTAAGGTTTCCCAAGTCCACACAGAGATTTGTAATCCAAAAGGTATTCCGGGTATCTGGTGAGAGGGCCAGGCCATATGGAATCTGCATAGACCATGCACCCATGTGATGCCAGCTCCCCCAAGCCCCAAATGGACTGTGGTGGCATTGTTTAAAATATTACAATACATGTTCAAGTATGATGCAGCACAACTGTATAGCTGTATAGCTGAGGAAGATAAGTAAGGAGGCTGAGAGCCCTTTTATCAGGATGCACTCAGTACATGGGCAGTCAGGTTGTCAACAACCTGACTGTCATCAGCCAGCATCCTGAATGGGGAGTATGCAGGCTGGCAAGGAAGGGGAAGGTTAGGCTCCAGAAATGGAGGGTTAGGCACTTAGTAGTGTATCTGGTTGATGGGTCTACAATGTCGACCGTATTATGGTCAACCATGCTCAGTTGAAAGCATCTAGTTAGCTGCCTAAATATAGTCAACCGCATCAAGGTGGAAGTATTGGAAGTTAGAGTTAGTTTGCACGTTGCAGGTTGACTTGGTTCATACTGTGCACTAATACAGTGTCCACATTGACCTATGTCGACATAGCCTTCAAAAAACTTGAAAAACTCATGTTGACCCTGTGACCACGCTCCTGTCAATCTAATGCTTGCACTAGTCGACTATCTTTAGGCATCTAACTAGACAGGTTTGACTAAGGGTGGTTAACCATTACATGGTCAATCTAGACAGCGTTGATCTGCTACCATAACCTTTAGTTGTAGGGGTTAGGGTTAAGCTGCGGAGAAGGGGTTAGGGTACAAGGGTTTGGGACTAGCGAGGATGCAGTTGTCTGTTTTCTGATCGCCAGCATCCTGACCACCAGTCATGTAGCCCCTTTTAGCAATATCTTTAATAGGTGCAGGAAGACACCAGCTTCAGCAGTAGTACGGTTGCAGGGACTAACATGTTTAATTCCCTCCACTGTCCAGATCCCCACCTGCCATGTACATTTTATGGCTGAGAGCATTAAGCGGTCACCTATAAAAAGCCTCCACTAGTAGCAGAGGGGGAGGGTGGCACAGATATGTGTTGACTACTCAGGAAATTAGCACATTAGACTACTTACCATCAGGCAGGACCAGCCTCTCCCTCTATGCAGTTGTTCCCAGCACAGCTCCTCGTCTCTCATCTAGGGGGCGGAGCTACATTACTCAGCTCAGCTGAAAGTGAGACAGTAAGAGGCCGCAGGGGACAGAAGCTGACAGGCTGGCAATGTACAGTAGCAGCACAGCTCCTGTAGCTAGCCCCAGAGAGCAGGGAAAGGCAGAGTCTGCCTCAGAAAATCCCTGCAGCTGCCATCACCAAACAGCCTTCCTTCTTGTGATGGATGTATTCGGGGTGCGCCCTCCAGTGGCCGGCACCTTAGGCAGCTGCCTAGTGGAAGCTCTGGCCCTGCCTACTACCTGGTCAATTAAAAATGATACTTGAGAAGTGAAATTGGTTTTAAAATACAGGACTCTCAAGGGATTATATCTGGTTAGCAATTCCTTAGGAAAGACTATAATTCAGAAGTCAACTTGAAAGGTTTATTGGGTAGTCTGTCATGGCTTGGTTGAGTTGTTCTAATGGTGGTGCAGATCTCAACCTCTGATTGGGAAAATGTTCATGATCTTTTAGGTTACATAATTGTTCATCCTGTACAGCAAATATATTGGTTATTGCTTAAGGGTTGGACAAATCTTAATTTTGTTTGTTTTTAATAAAAAGATATTCTAGTTTCAGTACAGTGGGCTTTAAGTAGTTTATATTATAGAACAGTGCAAGGCTTTAGAATTTTTAAATTCACTATTTTCAGAGGATAGCTCATATATTTAGAAGGTTTTTCTCATAATAAGACTCAAATGACTTTTGGGAATATGACCCACACAGTTGTATTTTCATGCTGCTGTACAAAGAGAAACTCTTGCACAAATTAGTATGCTAAACCAGGGGATCTCAAACTCGGTCCTCAGGACCCCACACAGTTCCAGGTTTTTTTTATACTGGTACCAATATGCCAAGAAAGTGGTTCAAGGCATCACAGTGGAATTGAATGTTTTACAGAATCTATCGTCTAGTAGCTCATGAACCTCTACACAAATTTATAAAATAGAAAAAAAAAGAGCAAAGTTTTCCAGATTGCATCAAATCCATATAATCATGGGCAAGAAGTATTATGCATTGGAGAATTTTTCCAAAGTTATGTTTCCTTTAAAGAAAAAATTTGGTGGAAATGGTTGTTACTGTATGATACAAATAACTTAACCCTTTCAAGTCCAACATTGAGTCAGGCTCAACAGCCCTAGCGCTAGTAGCAGATCCAATGATGAGCCACTTTAAAATACGAACATTAACATCGTTCATCATTCAATGTAGACCATTTTTGAATAAAAATTAATAAATTACAATTAATTTATACATTTAAACCAGACTGTTGCAAAAAAAATTGAACTGCAAAAGGTTCAAAGGAAGCTACCTCATAGTTCTCCTGTTTCAAATGAATTAAATGTCAATTGAAGATCAACCTTGTTTCTGTTGTTCTTCGACCGCCCAAACTGCTGAGAATGTAACAAAAATTTGTCAAGGCATTTTGGAAGATCACTGTTGGACCACTGTCCACTAAGAATTTGTACTCCAGGGCTAGACAGTCAACCAAATTTTTATTCGGATGTTCTGAAAAGGTTGCCTCACAATTTGAGGAAAAATATGTCACAAGTTGTGGCAAATGACATCAATGACTATGAGTTTAAATAATGTTTTGGCTTGGACAAATGTATTGATTCAAAATGAGATTACTTTAAAGATGACTGAAGTTTCAAAATATACAAATACACTATTTAAAAAAATAATAATAATTCCAGTGTCTTTTGGGTACCCCCTCATATGTCTCGTGGAAGAGGTGGACTGTAATGAAGGGGTGTACAGACACAGTAAACTGCAAAAATGCAAAATCAATCACTTGGGTCTCAAAAATCCAAAGACTAAATATAGTATAAATTACACTATAATGAAAACTACTGAGGAAGAGAGGGATCTAGGTGTCACTATTTTAGGGGACTTAAGGCAGGTAGGCAATGTAACAAAGCAATGAAAAAGGCTAGTCAGATGCTTGGTTGCATAGGAAGAGGTATCAGCAGTAGAAAAAAAGTAATAATGCCACTGTACATTGGTACGACCTCATCTAGAGTACTGTGTTAGAAGGATATAAATACATTAGAGACTGTACAAAGAAGAGCAACTAAAATTCTGCATGGCCTACATCACAAAACTTACCCGGAAGACTAAAAGATCTTAATATGTATAGTTTAGAGCAGAGAAGGGAAATTGGGGACATGATAGAAACTTTCAAATATATCAAGGGTTTAACAAGGTACAGATGGGATACATTCTTCACAGGAAGGGGAGCAACAGAACACGAGGACATGCACTGAAACTAGAGGGAGGAAGATTCAGAGAAATATGAGGACAATTTACGTCACAGAAAGGGTAGTGGATAAGTGGAATAGCCTTCCATCAGAGGTGGTACAGGCAAATACAGTAGAGCAATTTAAACATGCTTGGGATAGGCATATTGATATCCTTACAAATAAATAAGGATAAAATATGGTTTGAGGTAACATGATTAAAAAAGGGGCAGACTAGGTGGGCCAAGTAGTTCTGATCTGCTGTCAAATTCTATGTTTATATGTAAATGTACTGTAAGTACAGGAAGTGTGTGCTCATGTGATTGTGAGGGGGCAGATTTGCACAGAGAGATACATATTCCTTCTGCATTAGTGGTTTTATTACTTTCCTTAAACCAAAAAGCAAAAGAAAAGAATATTGATTGTTACCAGAAAAGGCACTTTAAAAATCATATATCACAAGTCCCAGTGTTTAAGGGTTCTTGACCCTTGTTAGAAAGTACAGTATGCCTTCTGACTGAGCCCACTATTGTACTGCCAACAATGTACTATTGATGTGCGGTTACATTTCTTTACTCCTCGCGGAGAAATATATAACATAAAAGGGAGTGTAGTTAACTTCCAATTTCTGACTAAGGAATATAACACATGATACAGTACTATTTTAATCTTACTAAGCCAAAATTAAAATGAGTGCATAAATTAAAAACCAATATTTTATATAGTATTCTGATAGAGGTCCAAATCAGTGCTAAACTGGGTGCAGTCATTGTATTAAGGGCCTAATTCAGGTTAATTGGAAGGGGCCAAATTCAGTCCCGTCCCGATGGTGGGGGTCTGCGTATATGCGCATGTGCAGAACCCCTGTGTGAACACCTTCGATAAGTATCTCATTTTCCGAGGCATTCGATGGGGAGGGAGAGGGGGCGGGCAGGGTCCAGCATCAGGTGAACTCCCAGAATTTTATTGGTGTCCCCATGAACAGGTGTTCCCTGTTTAGGGCGGGTGACTGACATCACATAATTTCAGCACCCTCCCCATCTTCGGCAAACAGCGGTGGAAATAAGTCAGTTCAGACTGACTTTTATCTCCAAAGGGGAGAGAGATTATTTGATAATAAACTGGCAAATGCAGGATTTACGTGTGTGTGTGTGTGTGTGTGTGTGTGTGTATATATATATATATATATATATATATATATATATATATATATATATATATATATATATATATATATAGTTTTTTGGAATTCCGCACTCCCAGCCAGCATTGAAGAATAATATGGGGTGCTCCTTTAAGGTAACACAGTGTGTCCCAAATGTAGAGCAGGGTAGGATATGGTTAATCCAATAAGGGCACTCACCAGCGTCTCATCATGAAAAATTTATTGGTACATCACCAGTCAAAGAAAAGGGTGTAGGTCTACGTTTCGGCCACCAGGTGGCCTTTCTCAAGACACACAGCAGTTGACGTCTTCACGTACAGGTGGTTGCTATGTGTCTCTGCTGAGGCGTTGTCTCGAGTAAATGTGTATTAAAAAAGATGAGAAGACAGCGCTCTCTAGTGTGGTAAGTGGGTTTCCACAATTGGATTCAATATATATTGTGCGTACCGTTTGAAAAAACGGTATTTGTGTAGTTTCAGGGCGCCGCCGCGCGCACACTCTGTCTCTGAAACTTGGCAGCCTGCCAGAAGCTCTGTTTAACTGTGCGCGTGCCGCTCTAGCTCTGTTTAAATATGCGCATGCCGCTCTAGCTGTAAGCTACGTATTGTCAGCTTACGTTATCAGCGTAGCGCCGGGCAGCAGCAGCAGCATTGCGCTGCCCAGGCGCTGACAGGTCACTGTGGTACTTGTAGTTCCACAGTGAAATAGGCAGCCCTGCGCACCGCTGACAACGGAGGCATGTAAAAGTGGACACCCCGGGCACACCGCTATCAAAGGGGGAGTCCCCCATGCAGACGCTAAATTTAGACGCAAAAGCGTCTGAAAACCGGACTACCTGCTAGCCGCTAACAAGCCGGGGTTTCTGGACTTAGGCGCTAAAGCGTCTGAAACCTGACTGCTAGCCGCTAAGAAGCCGGGGTTTCTGGACTTAGCCGCTAAAGCCTCTGAATTTAGTTGGGACTAGGGGTACATCTAAATTTAGACGCTAAAGCATCTCAATTTAGTTGGGTCTAGGGGTACACTATTGAAACCTGTCCACAGTGGCACTAGTTGACGCAACAGCGAAAGGAAAGACTCCAATTACAATTTTTAGTGGAGTTTAATAAAGTGCATAAGGTGAAAATAAAATAAATATAGCTTGCATAAAAAGGTAGAAAGGTAGTAGATAACAGATAGCTCTCAACACGCTTCGTCGCTCGCAGCCTATTCCATAGGTTGGACTTCATCAGGAGAGTACTCTCCTGATGAAGTCCAACATATATATATATATATATATATATATATATATATATATATATATATATATATATGTATTTATTACCACTGCACCACACTTCAGGTTAAATGATATTCAGCATTCATACATAGCTACACAAACATAGCATGAATATACTGTATTCACACAAACACATTCATCCAGCTCTGCTGGCTGCATGATGTAAGCGGCCAGGGAGCAGCCACTGACACTCTTTCTGCCTCCGACTCCCGCAGGCCATTGCATCGAGTCCCTGCGCACACGCGTCACCACCCCCCTCCTCCCCGTGGTGCGCAGAGAGTTTCATAGTGCTCAGCTCTCCCACCACTCTCTCCGCTAACGACGTCCAGCTGCTGCTGTTTTATGTGCTCACGACGGCTCATAGCCACTGTCCCCCTACAGAGCTGAGGAGCTGCTGGGCATTCAGAAGTAGAAGCGGCAGACAGGTGGTCGACTGCCCATTAAAAAAACTTGGCCTATTAGGGGAGTTTCTAGGCAACCAGAAACTCCCCATGCGTGCACCACTGATAAGGGTGTGTGCAAGGGGTTGTGTTCTTGTACACATCCACTAACATGCTAGTGAGGGTATCCTCAAAGGCACAAGGCTAATTTTTGCATTGTGTAACATCATATGTGCTGGGCCAGGGTACCCCAATGTCCTGCTACAGCACTGATTGCATTATCTACCTGGAATCGAAGAAGACCCACTTCATTATTGCGCTTACAAATGACTGCAAAATCACATACCAAGATAAGGTATTTTATAGTCTTACATTATAATTCAACAAAGGGTTCCTTCTGATTAATTTCCCTTTTACATTGAATTCGGAGCAGTGTGTAATGGGTTTTCTGGATGGCTGCCACAGTCTATTTCTAATGGAGGGGTGATGTAGATACATTATAAAGTATATTCCCCATTAGTTCCTACCATTCCCTTTTCTAATCGCACAAATCTAATAGTGAATGTGTAATTTGTGATCAAAAGAAATGTTAACAAACTTTTTGTGTGCTTATGACCTGGTTGTGTAAAATTAAGTCTTCTAAAACCTGCTTACATATATTATTTATATTATTTATCCTGGAGCTGTGTTTATCATGAGAGGAGTACAATTCAGGATAGTGTATGGGCATAAACATTCACACTTTTTTTTTCTGATTCTGTATAGATATTTACAGTATATCTGCAATCTGCCTACACAATGACACCCGTTTATCACCTACCAATGGAACCTTGCTTTAATCTACTGTTTGCCCAGCAAACTACACAGAAATGCATACCTCCCAACTGTCCCAATTTCTGTGGAATCGTCCCATTTTTGGGGGGACAGTTCCAGGCAGGATGTGTCCTCCCTGCTACCTGTTGCTCTGCTTATCAGAGCAGCGGGGAACAGACGCAGTGTGCATGTGCAGTGTCTATTCGCTACAGAAAGTGGTTGGGACGAGGCCAGCCGTTCTCATTGTGTTGACCATGCCCGCAACAGCAGTGAAAATGGGGCGTGACATCATCGGAGTGCTGTGGGTATAGGCCACACCCCTGAGTGGAGACCACACCCCATCATTTCAGTCGACCGCCGGTGACCCCCCTCCACTGCCACCAATGTTGGGAGGTATGGAAATGGCAACAAAAGGGACGTTTTGTATTTATTATTTGTTCAGCACACCTTTTGAGATCAGACTGCGCTACTTACCTCCTATTTCATGCTATTTTATGTAATTAGCTTGAAACATAGGGGGAAATGTAATAAGATGAGAGAATCAGAAAGTGAGAGATTTGGTAAGAAATCTCCATTTTTTTTTTTTTAAAGCAGCAATCATTTACACTGCAAAACCAGTTTGATTTTGAAGTGTAAATGATTGCCGCTTTCAAAAACCGTGGAGATTTCTCTCACTTTCTGATTCTCTCATCCTATTGCATTTCACCCATAATTTCATAATTATAAATGAAATATAGAACACAATTGTTTTATGCTGTATCAAATTTGTTGTCAAAATGGGCAAAACCATGTTGCACTGTAAGTGGGGCAGATGTAACGTGTAGAAGGGTCTGAATTAGGCACATTGGACATTGGCCCTGATTCTGATTTGTGAACTCACCCGTATGTTTGCACAGGGAGTTCAATGTTAAAGCTCTGCGCATGTGCATATTTGTGTATGCGCATGTGCAGGGCTTCTATGCGGGCACCTTTGGAGACTTGCATAGTCTCCGATGCGCTTGCAAAGGGGGCAGGGGGTGTTTGCATGCGGCTGCCCTGCCTTTCCTGGGCGTACTTACAAAAATGCTGTTGTCCCCATGCGATCAGGGCCAGGCACCTGCCTTTTAGGGGTGAGCGTGTGACGCCCGCTTCCTGCCCAGTTCTTGGAGCAGGACGCCGAAGATCTGTCAGCAAAGACTGACTTAGATTTGTGAGCATTACGGAAATCATTCGATGGTCGGCCATCGAATGATTTCAGGCCCCCACGCAAGCCTGCGTGTGCTGGGTATCTTCGCTGGGTGGGCATCTGCACACCCAACAGGCAGCGATATAAGGCTCGTAAAGCAGGGAAATACAGCTGCTTCTCAAGCCAACCAGAATCCGGCCCATTGTCCTGCTGTCCCAGCCGCAGGTAATAGTGTTCCACGGTGGGGGGCAGTTTGGAGGAGCCAGTGATCAGCACTGTTGTGCACTGGAACAGCAGCCCGGTGCTCATTGAATAGATGCCTTGTCTCCAAAAAATAGGACATCCCATGAATATTGGGACAGTTGGGAGGTATGCGTTACAGGTTCTCCAATTAAGCTGACAGATCTAATCTTAGTACTTACAGTATATATAATGCTTTGTATTACCTATAGTATTTATTTGTGCACAGATCTCTATAGACATGGATACAGGAGATTAGACCTTTTGTATGGAATATAGAAGACAATTCTAGCTGGTCATGGCACTGTGTTGTCATAATATTACATACATGCAAATACACTAACGCAGCATTCCAAAAACTACTGTCTATGTTGTGGCAATGAAAGGGTTAAGGCTTACATGTAGTCACAAATGTTTTGCAGAGCTGCTGTACTGGAAGCATACAAACCCCTGCAGGTTTTTTTTATTTATTTTTTTACAGTTGAAGAGCCATTCACTTGGCTTTTTATGACTTAATTAAATTAATGAGTCACATAATGATGCAGCATATCTGTGCATCAAACTACACAAATTAAAAAAAGCTGTATCAAGCGGCATCTCCTTTTCCTGTTTAACAATGCTAAACACCCACTTACGGCGAACGCATGTAAACAAGCTTGTGACAGCCATTGGAATTCTGATTAGTGGTTCAGTGCAGACCATTGGGCTGTCACGAACTAGAAAATACAAATACAGTAATGCAAAGCAATGTACGCAGGATGCGGTCATTAGGGCGATAGTGGCTAGGTAGGCAGTGAAAAAGGTCAACCACCACTGGTCGACAGCCTAAAGGTCAACATAAGTTTTTCATTATTCTTTTTAAAACTGACTTATTCACACTTCACCATGCCAGTGGGCATAAAGAAATTGCTTCAAGCCATGCGAAGGGGCACAGTACACTTCTATGCTGGCCTTGTCCACCTATGTCAACATAGGCACCCCAAAGGGAAAAAAAAAATCATATCGACCTTTTTTTTTATGTTGACCTTTTGCTTGTTTTGACCATGACGATCCTATGCATGTTGCCCTTATTCATGTGTCGAACTTTTGACTGTTGACCAATGGTGGTCAACCTTTTGGCTGTGCCCAGACACTTTAGACCTGGCATGTCCAAACTGTAGCCCTCCAGCTGTTGTGAAACCACATCCCAGCATGCCTTGCCATAGTTTTAGCATCCCCTAATAGCAAAACTGTGGCAAGGCATGATGGGACTTGTAGTTTCACAACAGCTGGAGGGCCATAGATTGAACATGCCTGCTGTAGACCGATCAACCTGTACCCATGACTGCACAGTTCCATTTCCCTGTATGTTTGCAGATACATTTGTGGGCGTAGTTATAACAACATATCCATTGGGTTGTTCTACTGCGAAAATGTATTTGTGCAAAAACTGCATTTCCACCATTCAAAATATTATTTGAACACTGATCAGGATATAATACAATTCTAAATACTCATTATGTGAAAATGAAATTGTAAAGAATTCAATATACTGTAAAAGCAGTTTTGCAGGAATAAAACCTTCTGTATCTTCAAACCCTGTAAATAAGGGGTAATTGTTTAGGTCAATGCTGCCTCTATTATATTAAAAGACAGAGAGCTGCAACACTTTGAGCCTGTGTTTACATGGGGCCTTATTCTACTTCACTCTTTCTGACAAAATCCTTCTTAGATGGACAAAACCATGTGCACTGCAGGGGGCAGATGTAAAATGTGCAGAGAGAATTAGATTTGGGTGAGATGTTTTGTTTCTGTGCAGGGTAAATACTGGCTGCTTTATTTTTACACTCCAATACAGATCTTTCTTTGAAGTAAAACCCCACCCAAATCTAATTCTCTCTGCACAAGTAACATCTGCCCCACCTGCAGTGCACATGGTTTTGTCCATCTAAGAAGGAATTTGTCAGAAAGAGTGAACTAGAATAACCCCCATGGTGTAGTTCAAGTTCAGTGGAATCCTGCTAGAAAATCACCGTGGTAACGGAGAGAGCTGTGGTCTTAGAGAGGCTGCTACACTTTCAGCTGATGATACGCTTAATGTCCATTGAGAATTCATTCTTTGGCCTTTAAAGTGCTTTCACAAATTCAAGTAATTTATTCATCTTCTCAGATATGTTTAACTTGGTGGGAGAGGAAAAGGGGCAATGGATGAGCTGCAAACTTAAATGTTTTGATTAAAATAGGGCAAGAGCATATCAATTTTATTTGCTACAAACAGACAGATTTGTATATTATTGTTAAGCTGCCCATACACGGTCCGTTTAATGGATCCGTTCGGGACTTAAATAGTACACATCACTAAACAGCTAGTACAAAAAGTATGTGCAGCACATACTTTTTGTACCGTATGATGAGATGCGCGGGAGCGCGCATCTCATAGTACAGAATGGACGGTCCGGGAACGAACCGTCTATGGGCAGCTTTAGCGCTGATAACAAATGTCTTTGTGTTGTATACATACATACAGGGCCGGCTCTGCCATTAGGCAGCTGCGGGCGCGAGGATCTGTGGGGGCGCCACTTTGCATTGGTTCAGAGGTCACAGCTGTATTAATGATTTGACCTGATTTTAACTAGAGACGCCGAGGAGGAAACATCTCTGCTCTAGATGCGCTGAGATGTTACTTCCTCGGCGTCTGTATTCAGAATGATTTCTGGCCAATCAGGAGCCGACTTTCTCGGCTCCTGATTGGCCAAGAAATCATTCTGTGCAGAGACGCCGAGGAGGAAACATTTCAGCGCCGGTCAAAGTCCTGCAAGCCGGGTACCAGATGGGAGCAGCGCAGTCACCGGTGAGGAGTCCGAGGTCGCCGCCGGGGACCAGGTAAGTTGGATTTGCTTCCTTAGGTACCCCTGGGGACTACCTCGGATCCCGGACCCCGGATTCTGCAGCCCAGGAGCCCCGGAACCCCAGGACCAGCCCCGGAACCAGGACCAAGGCCCTGGAACCGGACTCTTCTGCCCTGGAGCCCCGGAGGACGGACCCAGGATCCAGGGACCGACCTACGGGCTCAAGGTAGGTAAGTATCAGTGTGTGTGTGTTTTGTGTGTATTAAAGTTTTATTTTACAGTGTGTCAGTGTGATTTTGTGAACTATTTTTTGCACTGCAGAACTACAAGTGCCAGCGGGCCCTTTCATGCCCCGCATGCTGGGACTTGTGGTTCCCCAAGTCCCAGCATGCGGGGTAGGCTTGCTGGGACTGATAGTTCGCCAGTATAAAACAATAGTTTTAATTATTTTTTTTACACAAGTCATCAGCCCGATGCCCACCGCCCATGGGCATCGGGGACAGCCCCGGACTATCAGCATGGGCTGGTAAGTCCTGGAGGGGGGGTACCCCTTCATTGGGGGGATCCCCACTTCCCCAGGACCCCTGCCCATGCAGACCAGCCAGGGGGTTAATGCTTTGGCCGCGGGAGCTTATATAATAAGTTTCCCCCGGCTGTGGCATTACCCTGCTGGCTGGTTGTGTCCGGTGCTGGTTCTTAAAATACGGGGGACCCCTAGTCACTTTGTCCCCCGTATTTTGGGAACCAGCGCCGGACCTTGAGTCTGGTGCTGGTTTCATAAAATCAAGGGGACCCCTATTTGTCGGGGACCCTGATTTTATGTCACCAGCACCGGCTCAGTGAGCCCGGGGCTGGTTATACTCGGGCGGGGGACCCCGCGCTCGTTATTATTATTTTTTTTTTTAACCCTTTCTTTTATTTTTTACAGCAGAACCCTGCACAGAACATTGCGATCTGTGCAGGGTTCTGGCTAATTCGCCAAACAGACCCTGGTCTGAAATAAGTGCGATAATTAGTCCTAAATAATGCGATGTGCAAATGCGCATTGCATTAAATAAGCGACTTGTATAGTTTTCTATACAAAAACATCTGGATGCGATAAAAATGCGAATTTATCTCGCATTTTTATTCAGCATACCTTAACGCACATAATATGCGATTTCAGTCCCGGAGCGCATCCCATTAAATAAACGATTTAATGGGAAAATGCGATATCGCCATTTTGTGGTCTAATTACCGCAAAAAAACGATAATCGCATCCCATAGAATGTCACCCGGAGTGCGTATGGTGGGAGAGCTTGGTTGAATTAATTTTTCGAGTCTACACCAGGTGATTTCTACCAACGAGGTATTGAAAACCTTATTGAACGTTGGAAATAAGTTGTAAACTACAAGGGAGAATACATTTATAAGTATGGGTGCTCCGAATTGTGCGTTGCGTGCCATATAGTGAAGCACATGAAAAGCATGCTTTTTCACGGTCGCTTAACGTGTTCGTTTTGCGTTTACGTGAGGCACTGCATGCATTGGTCTTTATTCTTACAGTAGAGAAGTCATTAATTATAATTGTCGGAGTCGGTGCATTGTTTGCCGACTCCGACTCCAGGTACTCGAAATGTCCTCCGACTCCGACTCCACAGCCCTGCTTGAAACCTCTACAATAGAACTGATGTGTCGTGATTTATTGGTGCATTGTTTCCCCATCCTGCCATTCCAGTCCAGGTTTTAAGGTTATCCATGATTGAGCATAGGTGATTCAATTAGTACCTTTGTCAATTTGATTTAACCTTCTGGAGTCAATCATGATTATCCTTAAAACCTGGTGCTAAATGTAATAGCTTTAGAGTTCCTAACATATGAGACTTCTGCTCAAGTCTGCCTGTTTTGTGTAAAGCAGCAATCTAACAAGACAAAACTAAGCTGGCAGCCACCTTGTAAAAGATTTAAATAAAGGGGGGGCAGACTTGTACTAAAGTTGCGCACCTCTGGATCTTGGAGGATACTACATTTAGCCTCTGGACTGTTGTGGAAGAATTAGGGATTAAGAGAGAATACTTAGAAACAGAAAGGATTCTCAAACGTTTTAATTGATATGTTTAATTACTCATATGTTGTCATGACTTTTATGATTTGACATGTTTATATTACAAAAAAATGTTCAAGTGGCAGGTTTGTTACTATAATCAGAAGCGATGTCCTGGGAGGACTGGATGTCCACCTGAAAAAAACGCAGTTTGATACGATAAAAGGATATTAGTGACATGTCCTGATGTTTCCTTCATTTCACATTGGATAGTTTATTAAATATGTGGAGTTTCATCTTCACTTACATTTGCTTAGCCAATGAACACATTCTGAAAGAAATGACATTTAAAATCCTAATGTTTCTGCAGCTGGCACTAGAGATATGTCACGTTACAGCGGTAGTTTACATTGTGTCTACTGCATGTCCATTCCGACGTCATAATCTTTAAGTTCCGCTATTGCCTAATCATACCTTGTAATGGCATTCCACTCCGTATTTGCACATTCAGTTTTTGACAGAGTTTATAGTCTATAAGTAACCCAGGGATGAGGCATTCTACTCCCTGAGACCTGGTTCAGGTGGCACCGGGAAAGTCCACATGCCGCAAAAAAAACATGCAAAATTCAGTGTCCACGTAATAAGAAGAATCCTCAGCACAAATTGTGATGCTTATCTACAGTTGGAACCTGCAGTTATTCTTAATATAACATATAATCATGCACAGCACAATTAGCAGCTTTCTAAAATTGGGAATATTTAGAGAGAAATCTAAATGTGGGCATATATTATTTTCATCACTTTTAGGAATCTGCCAATAAAACATATTGCATAGTTTCCTTTCCTTAATTGTAACAGTACTGTCAAATAATGCACTTAAGGGCACAGTTAAATTTGTAAACCATCGTTTAAAGGAATCCCTTCTTTAACATATCAAATATATAGTCTCTTATATTCAAAAATGTATCCATTATAAATTTCAATAAATATTTTTTTTATGAAAATTAAAAGTATCTCCAATACAAAGTCATTTTGGCACTTTTGATATACTGTAGGTTAACAGTATGCGGTCTTGAATTGTCGCTGATTCTTGTTCATGCAAAACTTGCATGGTCATGCAACAGGGAGTTGTCCAAGCTTGTAAGCCACGGATCAAGCGTCCAGTTTATGTGTCTGCATAGATGTCTTTTTTTACATAGTGTTGAAGGTCACGGTTTAATTTTCCACAGCTAGGAAAAAAATAGTGGGGTGAAAAAAATACATATTACTGGTTTCACAGTGATTCAAGAGTTATCTGATTAAATAACATAGTACATTGTAATGTTGTGACCGCATGGACCAATCTGGCACCTGCTGATATCGAATCAATATCTGTGGCTGGCGAGGTGCCGGCATCGCTTTGCATGGAGGAAGAGACAGCGTAGCAGGGGGAGTGGGGGGCCATGCTGCGTTGAGCAGCATGGCCCTCGTTCCGAGATAGTAGAAATAGACTGTGCTGCACAATATATTTCTATATTGCTGCATAGCACAGTGTAATTTGCACTATGTGCTTTGTGATTTTGACTATATAGTCAAAATCACTAGTGCAAATCGCACCTTATGTACACAGCATAAGACCAGATTTTTTTTTTTTACTTATAACAGTGGTTTTTAAACCTGGTCCTCAAGTACACCACAACAGTGCATATTTTCCGCATCTACAAGCATCTAAAAGATGGAGCTAATTATTTCACTTGTGATTCTGTGCGGAGATCTGGAAAATGTGCACTGTTGGGGATACCAGAGTTGAAAACCACTGCTATAAGTAAAAAAAAAAAAAAAAAAAAAAGGGGGTTGATTATTTCTCATAAAGGACAATAGATTACATTTTGACATGAAGCAGCAATCACAGATCACATCTCTTTCATTGATTTCAGATTAAGGACCTCTTACATAAGCTATCAATTGGAGCAATTTGGCATTCTACAGATGATTCTGTAAGAAGAATCTGCACTGTATGGGGTTTACAAACCGCAGATTCGAATTTTAAAAAAAAGAGAGATTGCGTTACATCAGGATATTCAACATGTTGAATTTCACAGACTAATTGGGGCTGTAGATTGCTTGTGTATGGTAACAATGAGAAGATTTGCAGACCATTATTATCAATATGATGAGCCTCTGTTTCAGCCTGGAAATCAGTCCCGGGTCACAAAATTCTGCCGTTACCACCCTAGCTACGCCATTGGTTGTGTACTAGACTTACTCTGATGTTGAATCCTAGGAGGTCGCTCACAACACCGGACACTACAGAAAGAATCACCACACGGGTTATATTATAAATTAAAGGGTTCACGGTTAGTCCATACAGCCTGAATGGGGTGTCAATTTCCTGTAAAGCAAAATATTATTGATTAAAAAAGTCTGTGATTTGTTTCTGAATGATGTTCGTCCTAGATATATTCTGGTAATACATTGCTGATCTATGAATAATGTAATTTCCATGCAACATTTTGCTATAATCAGCACCTATGCTCTACAGAACTGTACGGAATGTACTGAGATGAAGCACCGCCATTTTTACTTTACATAAGTGTGTCATTTATTGGCACAGCAAAATCTTGGCAGGAAGTCATGTTTCTCTCCGATACACCAGAAAATGACTCAATTGCACGCCATGCTTAAATAAAAATTATTGTGAGAATACATTTGTGAAACTAAATATAATGGACATCTATAAAGAATATTTAATAACAAAAACAGAATTGTTCCTTTACTTTTGTATAAGTTAATTGTGATTTGTATGGGGTGCAATCTGGCAGAGCAGAGATGGAGCCTGAGCTCTGTATACGAACGCAGTAGTTCATTAACATCCAGTTACAGGCTTTAAACACTAATTAAACATTGCCATACATAAACAAAGTACAGATTTGTCCTTACACATCATTGCTGCAGTCACACCGATGGGCATATCTCAGCGCACAAGATCCTGTGACACTTTGCTAGTGGTGGGGGTCTTTTAACGATTTTGCCCAAAATGCTTCTTCGTCACAATAAGATGAACCAGATACTATATACTGTATATCTGTATGCGACTGAGGTTCTAAATTGCATTTGATTAAGGGCCAGATTCGCTAAGCTTCAAAAGTGATAAAATGGAGAGTGATAAACAGCCAGCCAATCAGCTCCTGCTGACATTTTTCAAATACAGTCTGTGACATGGCAGGTAGGAGCTGATTGGCTGGCTGCTTATCAATCTCCCTTTTATCACTTTTGAAGCTTAGAGAATTTGGCCCATAGTGACATAGGCTTTTTTCCCTGCCAAGTTCCATTGTTCTTTATATACAGACTCCGCTGCCCACAGATATACACATCGTACATATCAAATTAATCAGAAGTCTCGTGGTACTGTACGTCCTAGACACTAAAGGTGCCCACACACTACATCGATTTTTTTTGGGCCAATAACGGGCAATTTCACTGCAAATCATTTGAGATCGCACTCCCATGGAGCTTTAACTGCATCTTCTGATCTTCCATGCTGCATGTATTCTGGCGCGCACCAGTGGTTGGGTATTTGGGAGTTGGGGTGCTTGGGTGCTCAGATATTCGGGTGCATGGGCGCTCGTGTATTCAGGCTCCCCAATTGGCGGGGGGAGGCGTGTGGTTGACAGGGTGCGAGATGTGTGGAGAAACGATGACTGTACACACCTATATGTCAGTGGAATGCATGGACATGTGCAGGAATCTTAAGATGTATTTTCAGTGTCAAAGACAACCAATACTAAAGAGAGTTGCAAGGGACCTGGGAGCTCACTTGTGCCAGACACCTAGCACCGCATGGCGTACTGAGGATGAGATGTAAGAGAACACATCTGTAAAAAAGCCACAAGAAGAAACTGTAGTTCTGCCAAGTCATTAGCATATTGAATGCTGGCAAACTGGACTAATGTAAGGACATGTTTTGAGCACTTAAAACAATATCTACTGTGACTGTTACAAAATGTATAATTTCTTGCAAAGTGAGATACATTGTTACCTAGAACTAGTAAAATCACAAAAGTCAGTGATCATTTCAGGCAACTAAAGGCCCCCATCCACTTGTGCAATATGGACACCTTTTATGCATTGCTGCGATGGGATTCACATGAAAAGTGACACATCTTATGTAATTGTCATGCCATAGCGATGTGAAGCGCATTACCGTGCGTCTCGCATTGCAGTCGCAGATTCTACAGGCTGCCATGAATACAGAATACATTGTATGCAAAATGACCACATGCAATGTATCATATGCGATCCTGCTGCCCGGCAGCTACCAGTGAGTTGGTGGGGTATTGCATGTGAGGTAGCGCATGCGATACCTCGTCCTAGTGGATGGGGGCCATAAGCCTGTACAACCACCAGGTGATAGGCAAAGGCAATAACACATCCAGTACTACATAGGATCAGGATGAGAGTCAATAGGTCGATATTGAAAAAAGGTCAACTTGCCAATGGTTGTCATGTGAAAAGGAGTTTTCTTTTTTTTTTGCATTTAATTGAACATTTCATACTTTAACATCCCATGTCAACCTTTTAGTGTCAACCTATTGACTGGAGACCCAGACAATGTCTATTCTTTAACCCATACCCAATAAAAGTACAATGTCAGATTTGTCAGATTCGGTGCAAGTACAGAATGGGAACTTTGTAGAATGTTATTGACAGGTCTTATTTGTAAGATATCATAGCGTTTAGGTATTGTGGTCTATTGAGCAGCATTAGTTTCTACTCTAACATTGTACTAGGAAATACATTCTACAGCAGTCTGTATATTCATAAAGGTTGGTAAACAGCAGTTGAACTTTACAACAGTGCCATCTACTGGATGAAAGTGTGTATTAATGCAGCAGAAGGCCAATGCAGGCCTAAGTACAGTAACACAGGAACAAATACATTATACTGTAAACTATATGAACCCTTTTTGCTGCCAGCGTGCTGAGAAAATTGAACTCATTAATGGCCAAACTGTTTTAATTATAGATATATTGATCATTTTAAGCATTGTTCAATTTTTTTTTTTTTTTATTAGTATGAGTACAATAATTGATTAGCTGCTATAATTTACAGCATATTATTGGCCATAAAATCTGTTTATCAATCTATTTTTCTTTAAAGTATTATTGGACTAACAAAATACCTGCTGGGGAGGTGAAAGGTGGTAGAAAAGCTGGAGAACAGGTTGATGTATAGGGCTCCGGATGTATCAAGCTTCAAAAAGTGATACAGTGGAGAGTGGATAAACAACCAGCCAATCAGCTCTTACTTTTTTTTCTTAAACTCAGCCTATAACATGGCAGTTAGGAGGTGATTGGCTGGCTGTTTATTACTCTCCACTTTATCACTTTTTGAAGCATGGAGACAAATGGAGAAACATAATCAGTCCACCAATGCAAAATTTAGCCTGGCCATCTGAGGCGCACATTTGGTATACACATCTGGCAGCAAAACGTAAACTATAGCCATTACTCCACTGTACTGTACTTTGGTAGCACTGAAAGTTGCCACTTCGTATTTAACTCTCATATGATCACCATTTTAATATACATACCTTTATGAGTTTGGAGGACAATTTCAGGACATTATTCACAATACTGAGCTGTTCTTTTTTGTTGGGCTTCTTTTCCATTTTGAGATACAGGTTGATCTTAAAGGCAGAGTGGTATAAAATTATTCTGTGGTAATTCTCAGTTTATAGATGGAATATATATGTATACGGTTTACAACATGTTCAGAATAATTGCTAATAACAATGATAGACGTAAAAAGGTGATTGGGTTTTTCTTAATTCTTTTAATTAGAAGTTCAAAAGATGACTGCCTGTTTTTGCTCTATTAAAACCCCGTTTGGTTACTTTTTAAATATTTTGAAATGCTCTCTCTAATATATGCAAATAAGCTACTTAAATTTTTAAATTGTGGCATTTTGATAACATTTCACATTTAACATTGGCCATCGGGCATTAACAAGACACAATTCAGTACTAAGGCAGTCTGGTCCTACCTACACACCTTACTAAAGAGCTCATCAGTGTAGGATAAAGAGCCCTACAAGTAACATGGTATAGGTCAGCCCTCACTGACACAATATAAATGGTTAGTAACATTTGCTAATTATTAAACTATGCATACAATTTAATATGCTACAACATTTTAATTGCAAGTACCTAACAAACATTCCTGGACATTAATTTGGGGTCCATTTAAAAAATCCCTGTAATCTTCCCCAGCTGTGCCAGAGAGGAGAGGAGAGAGGATTACATGTACAGCACATGCGCTGATCAGCGCCGGTGACATCAGGTCGGTCATAAAAAAAAATCAGATAAGCATGAGCTGCCCAGGGGCCATGGTAGTGGGGGTTGGGATCATTTGGTCTACAGCATGATGGTCCACAGTTATTAGGTCGACACCATTAGGCCGACATGGGAAAAGGTTGACATGGGTGTAGGTCGACATGGGAAAATGTCGACATGGTTCTAGGTCAAAAGGTCATTAGTTCGACAGGTCATTAGTTCGACAATGTGTAGGTAGACAGTAAAAAGGTCGACATGGGTTTTTTCACTGTTTTTTTAACCTGAATGTCAACACAGTCGACATGGACACAGTTTACAGTGCACTGCTTCCCCTCGCATTGCTCACTGCGTCGGGCACGGTGCCTAGCTACACTCGGCACTCTATTTTATTCTCCCACCATGCCCTAGTGGATGGCAGGGCATGAAATACAACCTGTCGGCTCAAAAAACAGTGAAAAACCCCATGTCGACCTTTTGCCTGTCGACCTAGACACTGTTGAACTCAAAGATGGCACGGACATCATCTACGACAGTAATTTTGGCACCGATAAGGTCAATTGTGACATCACTGATGAGGTCATAATTGATTTGAAACTTCTTTTCGAAACTGTAAAATTGATGCTTCTGAACTCATGGACATCATCTACGACAGTAATTTTGGCACCGATAATGTCAATTGTGACATCACTGATGATGTCATAATTGATTTCGACTATCTTTTCAAAACTGTAAAATTTACGATTCCGAACTCACGGATGGCACGGACATCATCTACGACAGTAATTCTGGCACCGATAATGTAAATTGTGACATCACTGATGATGTCATAATTGATTTCGACCATCTTTTCGAAACTGTAAAATTGACGCTTCTGAACTCACGGATGGCACGGACATCATCTACGACAGTAATTTTGGCACTGATAAGGTCAATTGTGACATCACTGATGAGGTCATAATTTTATTTTGATCATCTTTTCGAAACTGTAAAAATTACGCTTCTGAACTCACGGATGGCACGGGCATCATCTACGACAGTAATTTTGGCACCGCTAATGTCAATTGTGACATCACTGATGATGTCATAATTGATTTCGACCATCTTTTCAAAACTGTAAAATTGACGATTCCGAACTCACGGATGGCACGAACATCATCTACGACAGTAATTTTGGCACCGATAATGTCAATTGTGACATCACTGATGAGGTCATAATTGATTTGAAACTTCTTTTCGAAACTGTAAAATTGATGCTTCTGAACTCATGGACATCATCTACGACAGTAATTTTGGCACCGATAATATCAATTGTGACATCACTGATGATGTCATAATTAATTTTGACCTAGAACCATGTTGACCTTTTTTCGGTGTCGACCTAATGACTGTCGACCATCATGCTGTAGACCAAATGACCGCATCCTGGTAGTGGCGGGCATTGGGGAAAAGCAGTAAGAACATCCTCTCCAATCCTGCATGTTAGAAGACATAACATCATCTTGAGATGGTGTTACATTTCTCACAAAAGATATAGATACTGTATATAAAAAAAAAATTAAAACCTATGTAGTAGTGGGAACAGAATGGAGAAAGGAATCAGTTATTTCTCCACATACTAGAGAGAAAGCTTAATTATTTCTCTCTTCAGATACAATCCTGGAAAAAAGCTATTTTCTTTCTCAAATGTCTATCACACACAGTATCAGTTTAATGTTATGTGACTAAATTATGGGGATTTGGTTCTCTAGATCACTTTGAATTACTGTATACGAGGTATATGCTAAAGGTCAACTTTAACATAGGAATAAAACATGATTTTTTTTTAGTGTTTTAAGTTTATTTACTAATCCTCAGAACTATTATAGGCAAAATGACCAGTGTGTCAACCAACCTATTTGTCACTAATAAATATAGAAGAGGCAGAAAGTGTGTTCACGAGTGTGTTTTTTCCAAACCTAAAACATTTCCATTTACACAAAAAACTTCTATTTTAGACTCAGCTGTCCACAGATCATACTGGGGAAAATTTCCTAAGATTGTAAAATACGACTGATGCCGGGTACGTATTCACACGACCCGCATCGGTCGTATTTTTGGAAAAATACAATTCGTAAATAGGTCATATTTACTAATCTGCCGTATTTACAAATTCATATTTCCCCAATGGCATACGCGGTCATATGCCGCCGTATTTGTATTTAGCGGTTGCATATACATTTCTATGATCATGTGAAGCTGCTCCTTGGTCTAGTCGAAGGACCGGAATGGAAAAATGGACCTTAAATCAGAGCCCTATATTCACATAATGGTTTCTTTCAAGTGATAATTTCTCACTCTGTGGACCTTATTCGACCAACTAGACACCAGCCCTTCTATTGGACCCGGAGTACAGAACTGACCTTGAGGTAATACACTATATTCATATAAGGGTTTATTTCACTGGAACTCTCTACACCAGATATTCACAGTCTATATTCATGATCCCAAGCAGTTATAACCTCCACCAAACAGCAATCCCTTTAGACAGGTGACTCACAAAGCCCTATGTGTGTGTGATGGTATCTCTGGCTGTCCACCGGTGTTTTTCCCAACACCAATCATAAGCAGGAAAATCCTGATGCCAGCTCATGATTGACTGGTGGGCGGAGCCACAGATGTAATCACCAGTTCAGCTTGTGTCTACAGCGTTTCTGTGGAATCAAAGAAGCAGAGAAGACAGTTGGCGAGTAGAATTTCATTCCACAGGAACCCTAATGAATTCTACTCGAGGGAAGCTCCGTTGCCACAGGGCACGCGAGCGTCTCGATCCCTCGTGGTGGGAACCGGCGACAGTATCGCCAGCCCCTGCAAAGCTTAGGCCGGCTCCATCTGTATATGTCTGTTTTATTTAACTATTTGTACTGTAGTGGAACTACAAGTACCAACGGGCCCTTTAATGCCCCGCATGCTGGGACGTGGTTCTGCAAGACCCTTATCAATTTCTTACGATACCATCCGCCTATGCCAATGCCGTTTTTATTTTTAACATTTTTTTACACTGAAATTAGTTGTATTTTCACGGCAATTAGCTGTATGTAACATAATGTATAGCCGCTTAGTAAATTAGGAATCCCCATTCGACTTTCAATGGCGTATGCATTCGTATTCGTAAACACGAATATAAATGTGCCATGAATATGAATTGCCATATTTTCCGCATAGTAAATGCCGAAAATACGCGTAAGCAGTCGTATTAGCATGCTGCTGCCTATGAATATGCCAAATCCAGGCTTATTTACCTTAGTAAATTTCCCCCAATGTCTACAGAACAAGGAGGTCTTCAAACTGGCAGCAATGTTCTTTTAGAGGATTGTTTTCCTCCTGGCTATTGCTTGGTAATGGATTAATGACACAGATATTAGCCGGTGCATGAGAGCACAGCAGATCTTTTGATTATACTATGGAGTTCTTTGTGAACTCCTGGCATATGCTTTGTACTTTCTTGTACTTTTGGATGACCACTCCTGGGGAGAGTACAAATCAGTGTGCAGCCTCCTCCAGTCGGGCCCCCTCCTCTCTGCCTGGAGCAATAGGGTCTGAGCACTGGAACAACCTCCCGCCACCCATCAGGCTTTCTGATTACCTTACCTCCTTCAAGCGCTCCCTCAAAGCCCACTTCTTCTGACTAGCCTATCCCTCCTCCTCATCCTAACCTCTTTTGCTCCTCCTATCCTGCCTACCCTACCCCTCCATCCATTCCTACTTATCCTATTGTTTTTCGTTCGTCCACCCACCTCCTTTTAGATTGTTAACTCTTATGAGTAGGGTCCTCCTTCCTCACGTACTCACCGTACCTCTTTACCTCACCAGCGCTCCTGCCCGGTTCTTCCCTTCCTCTACTTCATCTTCAGTCTCCTCGACAATTTCCACACCTACTTCAGAACTGATGCTGATTTTAGTTCTACCAGTTATACCCCTATTTATGCTGTATTTTATCAACACACCCTGTACGTTACATTGTAAATTGTTTGCTATGCACGGCGCTGTGGACACTTTGTGGCGCCTTATAAATAAACAAACTACTACTACTACTAGAGCACTCAGACTACACTGCGCTTGCGCAAATTGCCAGAAGAAATAGGCAGCTGCACCATTTATCCGGGGATTTAGGCAGCGCTCCTGCGGCTGCTGGATTTCGGAAGATAAGTATTACAAAAATGGGTGCAGTGTGCGCACGCATTATAGATCCGCCACTGGTACAAATGGTGTCGCGTTACCAGCACCTGTACATTACCTGTCTGTGGTTTGGTCGAAGCAATATAATGTATCATCTTGCACATTATTTCTTAACTTTATTTTGATGAATTAGATCATGTTAAAACTGGGCCAGGGCATGTTGGGATGTATAGTTCCACAGCAGCTAAAGTGGTTTAGCTACAAATCTGCACACATAGACAATCACATGTATGTAGAAAACCACTGTATTTACAGAAATTCTCTATTCATTCCAGTAAGCTATTAATTTCAGTGTTGTTTCGGAAAGCATTGGGGCTATACATTTTTATTTTTGGTTTGTTTGGGTTTTCTGTGTGTTAAGAGATTTAGCTATCCGATTAGCCTTGATGCTGGCGTGCTGATCCCCCAACAACAACACTTATCAGGGACTCTGCCTATTCTGCCTCAGACATGTGGAACATAGGACCTTATTCTAGTTCACTCTTTCTGACAAAATCCTTCTTAGATGGACAAAACCATGTGCACTGCAGGTGGGGCAGATGTTACTTGTGCAGAGAGAATTAGATTTGGGTGGGGTTTTACTTCAAAGTGAGCTCTATATTGCAGTGTAAAATAAAGCAGCCAGTATTTACCCTGCACAGAAACAAATTAACTCACCCAAATCGAATTCTCTCTGCACATTTTACATCTGCCCCCCCCCCCCTTCAGTGCATATGGTTTTGTCTATCTAAGAAGGATTTTGTCAGAAAGAGTGAACTAGAATAAGGCCCATAATCCATGAGAAGCAGCCCTTCAGAGCCGTGGTTCCGGGAATTGATCCCAGATCCCAAGTGCTATAACCCAAAAATGGGAACAAATTACTGGGGCTAATAGGATAGTATTTTGAATATTTAAAACAAGGTAACGAGAAAATAAATCATCCTGTAGCAGATTATCCCCATAATCTGTTGGAGATTTGGTTTACTCATCATTAATGAAGCCCAACATACAGTACGCAAGGCTGGACTTTCGACAATCTCATGGCTTACCTCCTCGGTCAGTAGTATTGACACATTACTGTATTTTTTGTTGGTATCTGATCCCAGTGAAGTCAGACGCAGAAGAAAGATTAGCAGAGCGATCTCCCAGATGAGGAACTCCCAGTTATACACGTAGTTCAGAAAGGTAGTGTGACCATGCAGGACCTATGCCGAAATAACATAGAGGAGATGTCATACAGATATATATATATATATCTATATATATATATATATATATATATAGATATATATATATATATGTGTGTATCTGTGTAAATATAACAAAGACTTAATGTACTGTATGATGAGAATGTATTATGGGGCTTCCCCAAATTCCTTGCTGATCTGGAGAAATGATTACACAGAGATGTCCAGTGCTTGTGTTAGCTGTGCGCAACCATATCCACAGGTGTTATAATAGGTCTCATTCAGCCTGATTCTAGCTCATTCGGGGATGTTCTAATATTCCCGCCTCCTTACCGCCGCCCATCGCTGGCTACCGCAAACATAATTATTGCATATGCTCTAACATATGCGATAATTATGGCAAAGGACAGCTCTTGCGTTAAGAGCTGTCCTTTGCGGTGGGAGACGGTGGGTCCCACCAGCTCCCCCCTCCCTCCCTTACCCGGTGGTGTTGCTGCTGCACCAGGTTCTCCTCCTCCCTGCACTCAGAAGAGGATCATAGTGCAGGGAGGAGGAGGTCACAGGTCCAGGCAGCACAGCTCTGTGCTGCCCGGACACAGGTGAGGGGGGGGGGTCGGTGCAGGGCGGCAGTGGGTCGCGTGAGAAGCCCATAGGCTTCTATGGGGGGCATGGCCAGATTTTTCTGGCCATGCCCCCTGTCGCGATAACCCGGCGGGGGATGCTTAGAGCATCCTAAAAATGCGGTAAAAACCCTGATAACTGTGTTTTTACCACATTTTTTAGTTTTGAGAATGTCCCCCCAGGTTCCCTTGTGTTTGCACTAGGGACTGATGCTTCTGCCCTGCACATGCACATATGCGATTGTGCATAGTCGCCGTGGTGCTAATAATATTATATATATATATATATATATATATATAATAGTTGTGTGTGAAATATTGCAACCTTTGTCACAGTAAAAAGATTACATGAATCCGACAGTATACACTAAATAAACTAATATAAAAACGAAGCGTTACCTGAGCGCAGCAAATGAAGGCAATAGAGAGGGTTAATAAATAGACTGAAGATACAATGACATCCACAGATCTCTGGGGTCCTCGTCTCTGCAAAGAAAATATATGCTGCATAAATAGTAGGTACAAAGTGGAGTTGTGCTTATGAACAGCAGCTACTGCAACTATCTCACCTTCAAGTAGGAGCGCAGAGACAGCCAGATCTTAATGTTCTCCACCTTCTTCAATCTGAAGTGAGGGATTTCAGATTTCAGAGCCTTCCTGGCAGAGGTCAGGTGACTGAACAGCTTGGCTATCAGAAATCGCTGCAGGAGCAGAGCAATGTATCACACAGCAAAAGTGGAGGAAGTAACGGCAGTTATAATTCATAGCTACAAAGGGCTGCAGTAACACAAAAGGTCAGAGGAATAGCTATTTCACACAAATGAATTTCTAACCGGAATGAAACAGTATAATATGACATTATAGCACCCACCCACAGTCTCTTGGAACAATAAATAAAAACAGGCACTGATCTTTATATAAACGAGGAGTTATGTGGAAAAATAAATCGTCAGTGCCACTTCCTACACTGCTAAATCATTAGACAAGGAAGAGAACGCCAGGGGAAGGACAAGTCACGGGTTGTTTCAAGACAATTTGTCAAAAAAAGTAAAAAAATGGGTTGGGATCATTGGGTCTACAGCATGATGACCGACAGTCATTAGGTTGACACCATTAGGTCGACATGGGAAAAGGTCGACATGGTTCTAGGTTGAAAGGTCATTAGTTCGACAGGTCTTTAGCTCGACAGGTCATTCGTTCGTCAATGTCTAGGTCGACAGTCAAAAGGTCGACATGGGGTTTTTAACAGTTTTTTTACCTGGATGTCAACACAGTTGACATGGATACAGTTTACACCGCATTCCCTCGCTGCGCTTGCTATACGTCGGGCCCGGTGCCTCGCTACACTCTGCACACTATTTTATTCTCCCACCACGCACTAGTGGATGGTAGGGCATGAAATACCGCCTGTTACATAGTTACATAGTAGGTAAGGCTGAAAAAAGACTTGCGTCCATCTAGTTCAACCTGGTATAGATATCCATTGCTGATTTGGTAGGTTCTGGTATTTTACAGACAAATTATATTTCTTATTTGTACCCATGGATGTTTTTCTCCAGTAAATGTTTGTCCAACTTTGCCTTGAACGCATTTAATGAGCCAGCCGTTACCACCTCTCTGGGAAGAGAGTTCCAGAGTTTGACTGTTCTGACCGTAAAGAAATTCTTTCTACTAGCTGAATGAAAACTTTTTTTTCTAATCTATACTCATGCCCTCGCGTCCTAGATTCCTTTCTAGTAGAAAATAGGGTGTGTGACAGTTCCTTATATTGGCCCTTGATATACTTGTACATGTTGAGCATGTCCCCCCTTAACCCCTTCCCGACATTTGACGTATATATACGTCATGGTCGGGAAGTACTTCCCGACCGTTGACGTATATATACGTCATGGCTTTGAACTGTCACTGCGTCTAGAGACGCAGTGACAGAGGGACGATGTCTGCTGTCCCCGACAGCAGACATCCCCCCTCGCCGCCCGGGGGGGGCAGGGATGCCTCCCCCGGTCGGCGATCGCTGTGATTGGCTGTTCAAATCTGAACAGCCATTCACAGCGTTTCCTGTGTTACCGGCGGCTAAGCCTGTTGGCACATGTCGGCTCAAAAAACAATGAAAAACCCCATGTCGACCTTTTGACTGTCGACCTAGTCACTGTCAAACTAATGACTTGTCGAACTAACGACCCATCGAACTAATGACCTTTCGACCTAGAACCATGTCGACATTTTCCTATGTAGATCTAGTCCCATGTTGACATAATGGTGTCACCTAATGAATGTCGACCATCATGCTGCAGAACAAATGACCGCATCACAAAAAAATGGATCCCCCATAAACATATTAAAAATGTAACATTTACACACTTCAAAAATGGGCATAGTCTCATTGCAATGGGTGTGGCCTTGCAGGAAAAGACATCGGCCACCACAGGGGAAAAAATCCTGATTAGTGCATTTTTTTTAAATTCAATATTTTTTATTGAGTTTTTGTTTATAATAACAAATAAAACCCCATTACAAACATGGAGTATAGCAGACACGGATAATATACCTTCCACATATACAAAACAACACAGTATTATGTCACAGACGTCAAGTGCCAACATTACAAGCATGAGATATTGCATCCCAGGATGTATACACTATAGTTACCCAAAGGCGCCATTTGGGTATTTTGAAAAAACGCGGATATATATCACACATTAGTCAGGATAGTATGTCCCACTGACCTATGGCAAAGCTGCATCAAATACGAAAGTACTGTCTATCAGGATGGTCATTATACTGGAAGAGAATAATCAATACTAAGCATAGCATCCGGTCTTACAAGAATAATATAAAGTAGAAAAATAAACTAGCCCACCCAAAATACCCAAAACAAACCTTCCCTATAACCCCCACCCTGTACAACCCACCCCCAACTTAGGCGTACCTGGATCCCCCAACGAGAACCCCTCTATTCTATTCTAAATTCTACTACTCTATATTAACCCCCCTCCCCCCCCGCCTCCCACTGGTTATAGGATATTATATCAAGGATAGATTAGGGGTAGCGGTCTCAGACCTCATGTGTAGACAGGTCCGAATGTGACTCCCCTGTCATCTCATACAATGATAGTGCGCAAGTCATGTAAAATGTGTAGTGCAAGGTTTCATAGTATACACTAAAGTGCCCAAGGTAGGTGTATAGGCAGGATACATATATTCACTAAAAGTGCCCAAGATAGGGGTATAAGCAGGATACATATATTCACTAGCAACAGTGTTGGTAAAGCGAAATATTCATATTGCTAACGGAAAAGTATAAACGGTAAAATAAATATCTCAGACTGCATCACAGTATGAATCGTTAATCCGGCCAGTCCTCAACTCCGTATAACATAGAGATAGTTGCACTGCAGTGTTTGGGCCCAGCCTCACTTAAATATTCAGGGCACACAATTGTAGCGGCATAAATAACCAAATCAAGTATTACAGCTGACAAAGCCACAAAAGTGTATGCATCTAGGACTGGTATAGAAGCGATTTCGTGTTCATCCTCAGGATCTCGGGGACAGTCCAGGCAGCATTTAGGATCTACGAACATAGTGTCCCAGGTGTTCAAAGCGACCCATTCATGTTTTACAGCAGGCAGGGTCTCAGAGGTATATGTATCCGGGGCTGACACAGGAGCAGTAGGATTCAGGTATGTGGTGTATATAGATAGGCTGCCCGCCACTTCCCCCGCAGCCTGCACCTCACCATCAGGAGAATAGCCAGAAGCTGGGCCATCATAGTGAACATCCTCAAACTTGCTTAAGAGCCTAATAGTTGAGGCCTGAAGCGCCAGGATAATTTTTTGAGCGGAGAGTTCCATGGGTCCGAGTAATGCCCTGCAGGCAGAAGTATTATCGTCTCAGAGTCAATAAAGCTTTGGTGTAAAGCAGTCACACAAACGTGGATGGGCGACGGCTAGCACGTCGCCAGATGTACAGTATATATAGAAAGTCACCGACAGGAAGAGGATTCAATAAAATGGTGTAGTTAGATGTCTGTGTAGAGGATATGATGACAATATTCCTCACTTGGTCACTCTTGTTGCATCACCAGAAATAGTCCAGCATGTATCAAAGGATACCACAGTACTGCAGTTTTAGCCCACCTTATAGGGACCACTAGATGTATGGCAGAGGTACCTGCCGAGTCCAGTGCAGGATCAGGGCTAAATAAGCGCCGCAGCTCTGGGAACAGGTAGGCAAGATGGCGCCCGCCCCTCCGTGCGGCTCGAGCGGCGTGCCTCAAGTGAGACAACTCCCACTCGCTCCCGCTAATCTCCGGAGAGTTACCGGGCTCCCCCACCCGCCCAGTCACCTGGCCAGCGGCAGCATCACAGTCGGACACACATCAAAGGCCCCCGCGTCTAGCCAGGGCCGCCGGAGGATCCAAGATGGCGCCCGGAGCAGAGGTGCAGGGCTCAGCAGTCCTCGCCGTGTCAAGTCTCCACAGGCCGTCCAGGAGAGCAGCGTTCAGCACAGCAGACGCAGGAGCTTCACTGCAGATGACGGTGGTATGTGTATACCATCTGCGGGACCCGGGGCAGGATATATATGCAGGATATTCTCGGCGCTCGCACTCCCCGCGTCCGCTCACAGTGCCGGCCAAGCCACACCCCCCCTGATTAGTGCATTTTACATTATTTTTTATTTTTCATTCTTATATTAATCCCCTTGCACCATATTATGCCCCACAAATATGCCCCCATATTATACCTCAAATACGAATGGTAAATGGTACACCATATTATAAACAAACCACGTTAATGCCCCTTGCACCATAATATGACTGACACAGTAATTCCACTGACACCATATTATGCCCCACACAGTAATGATCAATACCAGAGTATGCCACACAGATATGTCTCTGACACCAAATTATGCCCCACCAAGCTTCTTGGCACCCTAGGCAAAACATCAATCTACTGTCCCCACATCCTGTACAACTAACGTAGTGGTTGTTAGGGGAAACTGAGGAAGATGAGACAGTGTAGTACCAAGAGGATATGGTTGGAAGGATGGAAAAGTGAGGAAAGGGGGGATATTGCATGGGGAGAGGACCCAAAGGCAAGATGTAAACATGGGGCAAGCAGTTTTGCATTTTGGAGACGTATCAGTAGAAGAGACACACCCTGCATGTGATCCTGGCACTGCAACATTGCGACCATGGTCCCCACAGAGGGCCAGCTGAGTAAGCTTCAGCTTACTTATCTGACTGCCGGAAGCAAGGGCTTACGTCTGAAAGGACAGGAAGTCTGCTTTGTAACATGCGGGCCCTCTACTCTTTCTTCCCAGAAAACAGGGATGGCACCGCCCCTCCCAATTCTGGGAACATAGGTCTCCCTCCTCCACCCCATCAACATCGCTACCTGTGAAGCATGCAGCAGCAGAGGGGTTAGGGTGAGAGAGATCACAAGGCACATTCTGCACATGTAGAAATCTGTGAATCTAGTGTATATAATGCAGCAGACCTGCACCCGACTCTAAATCAGGCCCACTGTTGTTTACAGTAAATGAACCACTATGTAGTCTGCTAGTTGGCCCCAGAGATATGGTGGGGCATATCTATCAGTACTTGGAGAGAGGTAAAGTACCATCCATTCAGTCTCTGGTCATTTGTCAAACACGTGATAAACCTATAAACATAGGCTCACTCAGCCGGCTGATGTGTTTGGTACTGGTATCATTATGTACACTATATACAAATTGTGATGGTACTCTTTACATAGCACGGCGCCCACGATTTTGATCGTGGGCATCGCAGGTAAAAAAATTGCGGGCATCGCGGGCATTGAATGCACTAAAAATCGGGTGCGACGCGACCGACGCGATGCCCGCGATTTCCCATAGGTAACAATGTTAAATTTCTCAATTGACCCGATTTTACTGTTTAATGCCTCAATTGACACGATTTTTCCATAGGAAACAATGTTAAATGGCCCACAGAGGGCAAATAGCCACCCTGAAGTGTGAAATGGCCCCCAAAATCGTTAACGCCACCCCACGATCAACGTCAACCCGAAGCGTGGCGAGCGCAGCGAGCCCGCGAGGGGCTGCGGTACGCGTCCTACGACCTTTTCATACCCCCACTATCCACGTCGGCGTGGATTCGAGAACAGAAAAGTGTGGCGAGCGCAGCGAGCCACCGAGCCCGAAGCGTGGCGAGGGGACGCGGATACCTTCACAGGTAAACGCGTCCCTTCGCGGGCTTCACAGATATCCGCGTCCGCTCGCCACGCTTGGGGCTCGCCACACTATTCTATTCTCAACTCCACGCCGACGTGGATAGTGGGGGTATGAAAAGGTCGTAGGACGCGTACCGCCGCCCCTTGCAGGCTCGCTGCGCTCGCCACGCTTCGGGTTGACGTTGATCGTGGAGTGGCGTTAACAATTGTGGGGGCCATTTCACACTTCAGGGTGGCTATTTGGCCTCTGTGGGCCATTTAACATTGTTTCCTATGGAAAAATCCTGTCAATTGAGGCACTGAACAGTAAAATCGGGTCAATTGAGAAATTTAACATTGTTCCCTATGGGAAATCGCGTCGGTCGCGTCGCACCCGATTTTTTAGTGCATTCAATGCCCGCGATGACCGCGATGGGCGCCGTGCTAGGTAAAGAGTACCGAACTTCTTTTAATAGTTTGGAGAACGGACTGCTCTTCTTATAAAAACCTTAAAGAGAAATATTTTTTGACATTTCATATGGTGGTTGTTACAGTAGATACCAAAAAGACTGACCAAGTACTAAGCTTTCAGAGATGTAACAAAGGAATTGGTCAGTATGCAGGTCACACGTTCCATTTTGTCCTATGTTCTACTTATTATCAAATCTAGTAGACCTTGAAAAGCACTTAAAAGTGCCATGATGGGTGATTTAATAAAACCCAAATATGGGGAACGCATTAGGTGAAAACATCAGTGATTTCCTGAATTCTGCCATGTACCGCTCTCTACACAAGTCTGTGCTGCTTATAAATGTAAAAAGAACAAACTGTGGTCTTATAAGAACTTCTGCTACCTCTCCCCATTATTACAGAGCCGACTGGGGAATTACCATCACCATGTGTGTGGATTTGTTCAGCATATCCGACTTATACACTTGTTATATATTGAGAGATCTCACCCCATGGGATCATTTAATATTTTCTGTAAAGCTGTCCTAGGCTTCTATGAACCACATCTCACTTGCATTATTAAAGGTCATCATGTTATGCCACCCAAAGTACAGTAGATTTACATTGTAATCTCCTTGCGGGATGATGTTGTCTATATGATTCTCTTCAAATGAATATGTCATCATAAACAACTTCTGTCAAATGGACATTATAGTATATTATAGCTACAAGTTCCAGACTGTTACTTTTATGATAGTATCTTTCTCATCGTTTTCCGTACTTTGCCCCAATGACTTGAAGACTTTTACAAAACACAGAAAATAAGACAGAGGAGACATTGTAAAAGATTAAAATGAATGCTAAACTTCTCCACTGTCTCTTTGAAGAAAAAACACTCTTACTACTTCTAGGATGGTTCATTCATTTGTCATTCAGTCCCAGAAATGACATCAATTATTTGGTACACAAAAAAAGGCAATTTACAAAGCAGAATCATTCCAGATGCCCAGTATATTTTGTTCTGCTTTTTGAAGTTCGACCAAGGGTGATTTGTGCAACATTTTGTAGGACTTGTGGCCCAACATATTCAGGCAATGAAGAAAAGATAAAAAGAACATGCAAAGCTTTTGTGTACAGTATAGCTTGAGCCTTGTGTTAAATAATTGCCATTTGAAAGTATTGGCCATTCCCTATTAAAGCTACCTACTGGATTCTAAAGTATCAGGTTACACCATGATGATGCAACTATAAGTGCCACTCCACTTGTGCTGCTTCCTATCTTGAGCCCAGACCACTCCGTACCACCAATGTCACATTTGGTTCGCTCACTGTGCCCCCTGCTGTGATGAGCCTCTCCTGGAGGGGGCAGCTTTAGAATGTCTGCGACCCTGATATGTAGTCACTCACTTAAATAAGACTGCATCCCTAAAGGGTATATGTACTAATGTTTTATTTATGTATATATATATATATATATATATATATATATATATATATATATATATATAATTATTATTATTTTTTTGGTGATTTTGTATTTGCATCTGGTGATTTACTAAAGGCAAAACAGGAATGCATAGGGTGGCATTCCTTCCATGGAAAACTAGAAATATCCTATATCTAAATGATGCCTCTAGCTTACCACAATTCTCCCAAGTCCAATCAGATACTTCAATTCCTACCAGGAACTTTTATCAATTCATTTAAATTAGGCATTTTTACTCTATGGTAAAAGAAATCCAAGTCAATAAGTCTTCTACTACTTTCAAAGCCGTATGTCTTTGTTGTTCTTCAACTAAAGGGCTGATTTTCCCAGAGCACATCTTATAAAAAGCTTTGGAAACAGACTTGAACATCACTTTAACTGATGATGAGTGGACAGAGATTTGGGACAATGCTGCCTCCAGCTCTATTTGCATTAAAATAAAAGAGATATATTTATAAATTATTATACAGGTATATATAGATGTATCAATTTTTATTTTTTTCAATTTTGTATTTGATTTTATAGGTAACTTTGAAATGGATATCCCAAACCAATTACAAAATCACTACTCAAAAAAGAAAACAACATTGATTTCGAATTTGAAATACATTTAAACATTGGATCATTAGTAAATGTGGGATAGGATGACTCCATATCAGACTTTTAAAGCAAACTTAAATAAATACCCCAAAATCTTATTTTGCAAAGAATCAGGCATATGACTATTCAAAGTTTTTATGGCAATTGACAGATTTGGGGTTAAAATTTGGTGACTGTGCTGGCCCCTTCATTACATACAGAATACCAGCTGCCTGCTTCTTCCCTAAATAGTTATTGTATAATTTGGAGGTGTGCTTTAGGTCATTATCCTGTTGGAGGAGGAAATTGTCTCCAATCAAGTGCTGTCCACAGGGTATGGCATTGCATTGCAAAATGGAGTGATAGCCTTCCTTATTCAAAATCCCTTTTAACTTGTACAAATCTCCCACTTTACCAGCAATAGACCCTCACTTTACCTCCACCATGCTTGGCAGATGGCATCACGCACGCTTCCAGCATCTTTTCATTTATTCTGAGACTCACTGTTCTTTTGTGTGATCCAAACACCTCAAACTTTGTTTCGTCTGTCCATAACACTTTTCCTATCTTCCTCTGTCCAATGTCTGTGTTCCTTTGCCCATATTAATATTTTCCTTTTATTGGCCAGTCTCAGATATGGCTTTTTATTTGCCACTCTGCCTAGAAGGCCAGCATCCCGGAGTCACCTCTTCAAGCTGCCAGTTGAGGACTTGTGAGGCATCTATTTCTCAAACTAGAGACTCTAATGTACTTGTCTTCTTGCTCTGTTGTGCACCGGGGCCTCCCACTTTACTTTCTACTCTGGTTAGAGCCTGTTTTCTGAAGGGAGTAGTACACACTGTTTAGGAAATGTTCAGTTTCTTGGCAATGTCTTGCATGGAATAGCTTTCATTTCGAAGAACAAGAATAGACTGTTGAGTTTCACATGAAAGTTCTCTTTTCCTGTCACTTTTGCGAGTATAAATGAACCCATAAATGTGATGCTCAGGATACTTATCTAGATCAAAGGAAAGCCAGTTTTATAGCTTCTCTAACGAGTAAACCCATTTTCAGTTGTGCTAACATAATTGCACAAGGGATTTCAAATGGTTTTCTAATCATCCATTAGTCTTCTAAAGCTGTGTACACATGGGGGCGATAGGGGCTGACATAGCTGGAAATATGGTCGCAGGCAACCATATTGCCAGTGATGGGGGTGTGACCCGGCGATAAATCGCCTGGTGCGCGCTCCCGTTTTCAGCCCCATGAGCTTGCTCCTGCGACCAGATTACCTCTGCGGCTCCCCCAGCAGAGGTTCCCTTTCATCAGCAACCATCTCTGGTTGCTGATGAAAAGGAGAAACTGAGCAATATATAGCTTAGCCATATATTGCTAGCAATATATGGCTGAGCAATATATCTCCCCCGTGTGTATGGGGCTTAACGCAATTAGCAAACACAATGTACCATTATGACAATGTAGGTATCCGGACCCTAGGTCGACATGCATATGGTCGACAGTGAGCATGTGGACACCTATGAATGGTCGACATAGCCATGGTCGACAGAGTCTAAAGGTCAACACAAGCTTTAGGTCGACCATGGGAAGGTCGACAGTCACCTTTTTTTTAAGCTGCCATGTGCCAACAGGCGGTATTTCATGCCCTACCATCCACTATGCCATAGTGAGAGAATAAAATAGTGTACCGAGCACAGCGAGGCATCGTGCCCGAAGCATGGCAGGCGGACGCGGTGCACTTCTTTAGTGTCCGACTGTGTCGACATCCGAGACAAACAAAGTGGGAAACTCATTTCAACCTTTTGACTGTCGACCTTCCCATGGTCGACCTAAAGCTTATGTCGACCTTTAGACCCTGTTGACCATGGGTATGTTGACCAGTAATAGGTGTCAACCTACTCACTGTCCACCATTGGGTGTCAACCTAGTGGATGTTGACCTACACATGGGGCAGTATTCAATGCTTCAGATTCACCGGGTTTTTTTTGGTCGAATCGGGCTGATTTCACTCCTTGCAGTGAATCTTTTCCACTGAAAATCTGATTCACCCTATTCAATGTTCACTGTTCACCGAAAGCGAACAGTGAATGGCAGCCAGTTCTCCATTTCATGCTCGCTGCAAGTCGCTGGTGTATTTCAATGGGGTTATCACTGGGATTCGCCATGAGTGTATTCAATGCTGATGGATGGAGAACTGCTTTCAGCATGATTTTCACCATGATTTACCGTTTTGCATTCGACATCTTTTTTTTTCTTAAACTCTTTAGGTGAACTGGAATGTGATCTTTTAAAATAATGTTTTTTTTTTTGGTGTAAAAAAAATCAGTAATTTTATTCTGTGAAGGGGCACGCTATTTTTATTCATGTGCTTGCAGCACATGAATATATATATAAAAAAATATTTTATTTTATTTTTGTTTTTATACAGCAGGGGGCGGGAAACCGCTCATTAATTATTCACTTCACACTGGTCCCGCTCATTACATATGCACAAGCGGGACCAGTACAGCGGCTGCCTACACAGCGCCCCTGCCAGCTCTCTCTCAGGGGGGCCAGCTTGTGCTGCCTGTGTCCCCGGGAGCCCTCCTCCCCCCCACACATTCCGGCACAGGCAGTCAATCATGCAGTTTGCGCCCTGATGGGCCATTTCGGTAGCCATCTACCTTTGAATGCCCTTTGATAAAGGTAGATGGCTACTGAAACAGCCCGTCAGGGCCCAAACTGCATGATTTCATGCTGCTGTCTTCAGTCTTTTGCCAGTCACTGCTAAGTATGACAAACATTGGCTATTTGTTGATTGACACTACGCTTTATTAAAACTTTTTCACATTATACAAAAAGGGTGTGCTGGTCCTGTCGTTCCAGGGGACTTAGGGTCTCTTTGGTTGACTTGGTGTGTATATATATATATATATATAGGAGACCACTTTCTCACTGAGAAAGTGGTCTCCTGTGTCTTCATTTTGCGAGTGCCGCCGTCCCCCACAACCATACATCGGTATCAGCAACACTGTCACATACTGGAGGGCACCGCATCATTGCTGAACTGTTTCGTTTTAAACCATCTGCTTGGAGTGCCGCCCTTACTACATTGCTATATATATATGTATATATATGTAGTTCGGTCCTAGTACAGGAGGTGAGAGGCTGCAAATATTGGCACCAGCACTTTATTATTTATGTAAGCTTTTCATTCTTTTTATCATTGATATCACTTTGTAATTAAAAACTCCATTCATTTTGTCTAATTGGAGTTTCTTTCCTTTATTGGGAAATTGCATGGTTTCACAATGATGAACAACCTCAGAAGCATAGTGAGTGTAAGATCCACTATCACCTAGCAACATCCGGGATATCTATCGCTCTATCTCTCTATCTATATGTATACACGCACACACACTACCATTCTCCTACACTCCTATGGGCTAGTCCAAACCTGCTTCTACCAAAGCTCAATGGTTTCGGAACACTCGGCAATATGAGAGACAAATTTTTCTTAATGACCCCCAATTTTAATGTGTGATCATTCCCACACTTCCAGTTACTCTATGTTTGCCAAAATAGATGAACATAACTTTCAGTATTGTTTTCCAATAAATACATGTCCATTTGAATAAAAATGTCTAAAACTAATAGAGGCTGTTTGGAAACAATGGCAAAAAGATGTTCTGCTTTTCATTATTTGCTTTATTTCATCATTTATATTTATTACACCCTGCAGCACGTCAGTTGTGGTTCTCTATTATTCAGCTGTGCATGTTTTTACTGTAAATAATTTATTTGAAATCATATTGTTTTAATATTTCTTTATAACTGCCACCAACTGTTATTCAGCGTAAGCTGAAGTTTTCGCCATGACCTTGTACGTACAATAACTAAACAGCAAGTATTCTGAGAAACCATGTTATTGCAAGTAGCATGCTGTATTTCTTGCAATAGTTAATGTTAAAAACGACTGGCATATTACATTTTCTGGGACCTGACAAATTCAATATTACTTTACTTTTCCTTCCTGCTTCATGAGCTGTGAGATAAAGTCCATGATTAAAATGGCACAATCGAAGGTTCAAGCACAGGTAAAAAGTCCAGAGTTCATGTGGAAACTGCAGTATTCTGCGGTTTTGGGCTCGGGAAAAAAAAATTGTATTCCTACGTACCACGGGGTAATTGGCAAGCAATTAGCATATTGCATGTGCTTATTATTGTGGAGAAATGTTACTGCATGAGCTATGCATTAGTTGAATTATTCAGTGTAAAACACAAAACACAATATAAAACCTGCTATATCTGTGATATTTTTCTATTTTTGTTGTAGGTATGTTGGTCACACACTGGGGTGTATTCAATGATTATTGCGAGCTGTGACAGTAAGCCGTGCTGACGGCTCACTGTCACAGCTCGCAGGGTCAGTATTCAACTGACCTCCTGCACACGCCGTTTACCCCTCGCTAGGTTTTTGGAGCGAGGGTAAAAAGGCATGTGCGGCCGCTAAAACCGCTAAGCTCATGGCTAAATGCAGTGTGCTCCCTGCATTAGCCGCGATCCTCACTTTTTGGGGAAATCCTCGCCAACAGCTGTCCTGTGACAGCGAGGATTCCCCCCCGGAACATAAAATAGGGTAAGTGGCCAGTGCGGGGGATAAACCCTGAGGATCACCTAAAACAAGCAATCCCCTTCACTGACCGCATTGAATACAGCCCTCTGTATGCTGCAATATCAGCAGTGATATCTATAGGCATCATTACAGGGGAGCGAGCTGCACCCGGGTGTCACCAAAGAGGAGTGACACCAAAGTACTGACTCAGTTACAGGAGCAGGGTGCTGCATTGTAACATTGAATAGAGCACACGGCTGCTACCACAGTGTAGGAGCTGGCCCTGCAGAATGACTTGCCCCTGGATGCAGCTCAGCATCTCCAGAACCCTACAGCCATGAGGCCACGCCCCCTACATTACGCAACTTCACTGCACACACTATATATTACCACAATGTGTGTAATGGCTATTAGTGGGTATATCTCACACCTCCAAATGAAAACTGGGACACCAATACGCTTTTCAATTATATGTAAATAGACAGGAAATATGATAACTGGCCGGGACGGTCTTTAAGTAACTGCCGGTCCAGGAGACCGGAACTGGGAGTGAAACATTTGTCATCCACCATAAATACCTCTGCAGAGTACACCATTCTGAGATGTTTGCATAAATGGACAGCTACAGGGCAGGACTAAGGTAAGATTCCCAATGACTAATATGATTAGCCTATCCACTTATCGGTGCCTCCCAAACTATTTTAAAGAACACAAATCACTAAAATAATATAAAGGAAATACTTATGACTCATAATATGCAAATTGGCCCAAGTTGTCAGTTTTCATCCTACGTGGATACAGAATATTTCTACTGAGCTGAGCGGAGGGTCAGAATAAACCCATGTGTGGTCAATTTAAAAAAAAAATAATTTGTATTTCGTACTGTATAAGTTTCAAGAAAATGCAAGATGAATTTAAAACAGAAAAAAAAAACATAAAGATCTTGGATCAGAGCTATGTAGTAAATTGAATAATGTGTAATATAGTTGTATAATATAGTTATATACTGTAATTAGAATTCTGATTCCACAATGCTGCAGTGCAAATCAATTAAGATAACCAATCTCAAGTGAAAAGAAAGGGTGTTTGCTGACCAATCATAAGATTCAATCTTTCAATTGTAGCTTGAGATAGGTCCACCCGTTCATGTGTTATCACTACAGTTTTACGTTGGGACAGTGAGGGTAGTGGATGTGACCACACAGCAAGAAAGGAACATTTGGTTTTCGTACAGCTTTAAAGTAATGTTTTTCTTTACTTTTATTTTCTATCATGAATCTATGTGCTAATAGTTACTGTAAGAAGCATAAAGCATAATAAACTGCACAAATAAAATAGAAAACCTAAACTCTACAGGGTACAAATTAATCTTGAATGCATTTAGTTTAATAACTGATCACTTCAATCTTTTGAGGCACCACTGCAGCTACTGTACATACTGTAGGTTGTATCGCAATACCATTTTGATTAACTGAATAATGTATTGAAACAAAAGTTAATAGTGCCAGCTCACTCAGCTTTATAGTATAATGTATTATATAGATACCGACCTGTTTGTAGGTTCTTTCGGCCACACACATCAGGAAAAAAAACATCCATGTGAGACAGATGCGAAGTACCAGATTAATAGAGGAGAGAATCAACAAGAACGGTGTTGGTGGCCCACCACAGAAAACCGCCAGAAAGTCTCTGCCAGTCAGCGACAGGATCTGTTCCTTGTCTCGTTGATGACACAAGTTAAACAGGAACGGGAAGATGGACAAACCCACAGTGACCGCATTTCCCAGCATCTGATACCCCACACCATGTTCATAGGAGCTCACCTGCACATTAAATACAATAGACATGTGATAATTAAGAACTATTTAATGGCATATTTGTTTGCTTCATTCACTTTTCTCTGCTGCATTATTACAACTTTAATTTTAGCCTTTTGTTCATTTACATGCAATGTGGCTAGTGAATAAAAAAGAATGGTCTCATAAGCGCTAAAAGAAATGTCCAAATGGAGTGATGTTTTCTCCACATAGTCTCTCACTCTCTCGCTGACTCCAAAGTTCAAATATGTGGAGAAAGGGGAGAATAAACAATAGTATAATACTGTATAGGCATAAACATTCTCCTTTTTGTGTGGGCGGAAAAATATGGAAAAGGGTGTTCCCAATATTCCCAAAAGATCCGGGGATGTTACTGGATCACCTCACTCATGCAGACATATAAAGGTGCTCGCATGTATGGTTACATGTCAGGGGCTGTGTAAACTCCTGTAAAGGTATCTTTCGATGGAATTTCTCAAACTCCAGTATAAAACAAATGTTTCTTTATTTAAAAGAAAACAACAGTGCAGGACCAGATATCTGACAGCATCCGTACCATACTAGATGTGACCCGGGTATTAAGTATGGCACCAAGGTGCTGAAAAACAGATGCTCCAAACATTGCTGTATTATGATAAAAAGACACTTGGTTCAACGCGTTTCGGCATACTGCAATGCCTTTTTCAAGAAGCGTGTCTATAAAAAATACAATGTAAATGAATACTGTTTGTGAAATACATATAAAGGTAATGATGATAAAATATATATAATAAAATATATATAGAGACAGGAGTAAACCGATTCTTACCAATACTCGGTATTCCTAGAGCAGGCATGTCCAAACTATGTCCCTCCAGCTGTTGTGAAACTACAAGTCCCATCATGCCTTGCCACAGTTTTGCTATTAGGGAATGCTAAAACTATGGCAAGGCATGCTGGGATGTGTAGTTTCACAACAGCTGGAGCGCCACAGTTTGGACATGCCTTGAGGGTGTGACAAGTGCAGAACCCTCCACGTGCATTATTAGGTCCGAAAAAAGCAAGCGTTACATAAGTAACCTCTGCAAAGTTTATATAGATGGGGAAAAAAAAAAATTGTGGTCTTGTTCTGTGAACCTTCTACTGCACAATACTAACATTGAAATGCTGACAAGCTGTAATGTTGGTATAATGATATAATGATTCAGTGTAATGTTGGTGTTCTATTCAGTCACATAGAACATGTTTTAATACAGTGCTCCAATACTCTTAACCCAATGCCAAGTGAATTTGTCAAAATAGGTGTGAAAATTGCCAAGAAAACATTATTATTCATCATAATGACCTTTAATTGTTACCTTATATAGGAAATAGAACCTTTTTTTACACATTTTTATTTGAATGTATATAACTTTTTTTTATATTTGAATTTATATAATGTATATATGCTGCCATTTTTAGTGCATATTTTGAACATTTCTCACAGAGATGTTGGTACTCAAAGGGTAAAATAAAGCTATAAAAAGCTTGTTTTTCAACAGGATATAAATCAAAGAATATTTCACTGAAATATTTCAATTGTAAGTGGTTGTCTTGCAAGTTTGACAATCCAGCATCTGTTTCCAAAAATAAGCAATGTATACAGTACAGGAAATGTAAACAGTACCACATCACATGAGACTACAAAGGGACCTCATGCCGACTGAATCTGAAATTCACCCTTTGGAAATATGAAAATTATCAAACGTTTTGCATGCCATGAAAATCAACTCTTCCTGCAGGGTCTCTTATTACACTACTATGACATACTGTAAGTAATTGGCTAATTGCAATTAATCAAACAAAATACAAAGTACAGTAGCAGCACACACACATCTATCTATCTATCTATCTATCTATCTATCTATCTATCTATCTATCTACCTACCACTAGAGGCCATTTGACAGATCAAATTACTCCTTTGTGTGCTCACAGATGTCATGACAGAAGATGATAGCAATGTTTGCAAGGACACTCATCTGTTTCAAAATTGCTGGATATGGAGAGAGGAAGCTGTGAAGACAGAGATTGGAGGTAGGAGCAGATAGGGACTTGGGGTGGAGTGTAGCTTTTGGGCTAAAAACTGTCACAGCTTAAGGTGAAAGTAAAAACAGTCACAGCTCAAAGTGAAAATATAACTTGCCCGCGATCCGCGGGAACGTCCCGGTTTTTGGTTTTGTATTCCACAAACTGATATTACCTTCAATCTACTTGCACATATTGTGCTTTATAAACTCGTGTGCTTATTTGTATCCACCTGTCATTACCTCAGAAATACAAAGATTAGTCCGATTCCCCACATTTTCTTTTATTTGGCTATGAGATAACTATGTCGTTTTTGAGACTATCTATTTATCTTGCTGATACCAGACATACAAGATACACTGTCTGCCTGGGCTCTCCATCAGCACTAGTTTCAGAATATGTACTGGAATTATATTAGGAAACAAAGAACAAAGGCCTTAAATGCATAATTCTAGCTGACGGAGACAGATTTGTTAGCGTAAAATAGTTCTCATTTACAGCTTCCATACTCCATAGTCTACATTTTAACAAATGACTCTTTGTAATTATGAATTTTGGTGTTGATCTGCCATTTCCGTGACGGCAACATAAATACAGATATTATACAGAACAGCTGCTAAACATGATGGGTAAATTAATTAAAACAAATCCTAATGGCTTCAACACGAAGAAGAAAGATAAATCCGGGGATTTGGGAAGCCATACATTTCATTAATGTGATAATTACTGCTTTAACCTTTTTCCCTACACGCTGCTCTATGCTTCAATTATCCAGGTAGAATGTCAGGAATGCCTCTTTGAAGGTCACTATCACAATGAAAATGATAAAGATATAACAGAAACAGATGGACCTACAACCCTAAGCCTACACAGGCAGCCATGTTGTTGGCTGAGAGCCAATTATCTAGATGATGCCTGGTAAAGCTGCGCACACATTAGATGACTTTTTAAACAATATGTATGATAACGACAGGGTCTAAATCATGGAAACAGTCCAGTGTAGACACCTGATCACAATACTGATGCGCGTTCCTGCTGGTCATTTCTCGCTTCTACTTTTAAATAGGAAGATATGTTTTGTTAATGACAGCAAAGTTCTGGATGTGGCCACACATTGGGGGAAATTTACAAAAAAAAAAGAATACGTTTCAGTTGTATTCATATTCTTAATTAGAAAGAATACGATGACCAACAGTCAATTTTTGCTGGAAATACGATTAAAAATATAGGGCAGAATTACTGCCGTATTTACCAAATCCTATTTGGCCGGTAGCGTAGGTGGCCATATTATGATATATTGGTATTTAGCGGACATATATACAGCCCCTAAATACAAATACGAGTCGGCAGCCTGCACAGATCAGTCAGATCTGTGCAGGCTGCAGTGTAAAACAAAAAATAAATAATTTAGAAAAATGGCGTTGGATCCCCCCACGGCCATAACCAGCCCCAGGCTAAAAGTCCTGGTTTTAAAAAAATCAGGGGACAAAACAAAGTATGGGTCCCCTGTATTTTTTAAAGCAGTGCCAGACTAAAGGGCTGTCCTGGTTTCAAAAATACGTGGGGACAAAACGAGTAGGGGTCCCTCTGTATTTTAAAAACCAGCACCAGGCCCAACCAGCCAGCAGGGTAATGACACAGCCGGGAGAGACTTTTTATACAAGTCCCCCCCGGCCAAGGCATTTACCCCCTGACCGGTCAGCTTGGGCAGGGATCCTGGGGAAGTGGGGACCCCCCCTCCCAATGAAGGGTTCCCCCCCTCCAGAATTTACCTGCCCAGGCTGAAGCCTGGGGCTATCCCTGGTGCCCCTGGGTGGTGGACACCGGGCTGATATTTGTGTAAAAAATAGACAAAACTATTGTGTATTGCTGTGAATCTACTGCATGCAGGGACTTGGAGAACAACAAGTCCCAGCATGAGACCACACACCGTTGTTTTTAATTATTTATTTTTCCTTTTTTTTTTTTTACACTGAAGCCTGCACATATCTAACTGATCCGTGCAGGCTTCTGCCAAATACCCCCTTGTAAAATGAGTTGTATTTTCCCGGCAACTAGCGGCCATATCCCACTACTTAGCGACCGTATATTACATACGGCTGCTTAGTAAATTAAGAATCACCACTGGAATGAATGATGATTCCTACTCATATTCATTCAATGGTGTTACGAATGTGCCATGAATACGAATACATTTACTATGCAGAAAATACGCATATGGCTGCCTACGGATACGCCTAAAATTCGGCTTAGTAAAATTCCCCCATGGTGTGTATGCACTACAGTATATTGTTAATCCGGGAGTTGAACGGAAATTGTTAACGAAATTACGTAATTTGCATTTTGTCTAATGTGTACATAGCTTAACTTCAACACCTACAGGTCATGCCGTACCAGCCAGATTTCTAGAAGCCTTGTAATGTAGATACTACATTTCTACTTCAAACCAAAACAGTTTTAACAGAAAAAAACTCATCACAAAAACATACACAACTAGCGGTAGATGTGGTGCTCAATATCTACAGTAGCTCGTCACTCAACTGCTAGATGGGCGGAAGACTTGTAATATCAACAAATAGAAACAAAATAAAAGAAGAAATGGGGGTGGGGCATGTTGGAGAAGATTGGTTACTAGGCAACAAAGAACCATAAAGATTGTGTGCATAGAATAAAATAACACGACCACAGTACATTAAGCCTATGGAGAGGCTTAAGACAGGACTAGTAATGTGCTGTCATATCGGGAAAACCAGGTAGCCCATACCTCGTGGATCTTATCTTTCCTGCTGTAAAGAACGGCGGAAATGTATTCCATTGACACACTTTACCAAACCCTATAACTTAAAGCCATCAATAGACTGCTACTAAGTTTTGGAAATCCGAAGATTGGAAGCATTGAAGACATGTCCACAGTGCTTATTATATGGTGTACATAGGAAGGGGTTTACATAGTAGAACATGTAGCATATACGTAAGGGGTACTGTGTGAATCAAATCATGCACCATGGATAAGGCTATGCCCGAATATACAAATATGAATGGGCAATATCATCATATATGAAAGTATGTATCCTCTACTACGCTTAGTAGCTAATGACCCTCCCAGTACATTTGATGGAATAACAACCTCATTTCACCATTTACAGAGTGGGCTGCGGGGTGGGGGAGTTATGGGATGAGAGAGAGAGTCACAATTTAATCTCTATTATTTTTAATGTATGTATTTTTATTTTTTTTTGTCAAATATTTTACTGTAACATCTTGTTTTCTATGTTTCTACCATGGACGCATGTAGTTATGGTACAACAACGAATCCTATCTTAATCGTCACCCATTATTATATACCGTTCATTATTCAAATAATTAATTTGTTATTGTTAAGCCTATAGATGTTCAATAGGTTTCTTATCTACATCAGAACTGCCAACATAGAATATAACATTTCTTCACCCCTTCTACACCCCTGACTATAGGTACAGAGGTGCTCAAAGAGGATAAGCTTTCTGATTGTAAATTATTTTCTTTGGAAATGAATGAAACTAGTGACCTGCAAGTACTCAAAGTGGTGCTTTGCTTGCATTCCATACAGTTCCACAAAAGGTCCGAAAAGCGGAATACCTGGAAACGTGTGAAAATCTTGTGATTCCTGCTGTAACCCAGGAGTGCATATATGGACACATACAACCCAGGAGTAAATGGTGGCCAAGGAGGAGTCAAAATGGACAGGTAAGGAGCAAGATATAAATGTTTGTTCTACTGACCCAGACATTTAAGATGGCTCTAATGCAAGGAATTAAATGTATCAAGGTTAGTCTCAGGTTAGAAGGGATTCATGGAAGAAACTACAGTACATATAATTTTATAGAATGAACTAGATAAATGTTACTGCATAGTCGATTGGTTGTCATAGGCAACTTCTCCACAGTCGGTATATACAGAACAATTGGTTTTAAATTGTATGTCAAAATTACAGTTTTTATTGGGTGTTGTCACTTTTGTGGCTTATGTCAATAAACAATATAAAGGGTCTAGTTGGCATCTAATCAGGTGTAGTACCATGGCCTTTATAAAGACATACTCACTTGATTTATGATGATCCCACTAATGTCCAATACAGACATATCAGCCTTCTTACACTCATCCTTCTCCCAAATGACTGCGCTAACCCGCTCCGATGTTGGGTTGGTACCTTGCAACCAAAACAAATGATTCTAAAAGAAGAAGAAAAACATTACATTACAGCTAAATTTCATGAACTCAAATAAGCCATTTAAATTTTCTGTCGGTCTTGGATGAAACATCCATAGAACATAAAGGGTAATTTTAATCAAAAATGCCATGGTGCTGTGTACTTTAATATACATTTAATACAATAACTCCTGATTATTGCAAAAAGACAGTACACAGGACCCCAAACAGGTCAGATTTCCCACGTCATCTAACAGGTGCCTAGGTGTAGTCATTAAACATGATACATGTTAACCCTTTCAGGTCCAATGACTAGTCAGGCTCAACAGCCCTAGTGCTAGTAGGAGATCCAATGGTGAGCCACTTTAAAATAAGAACATTAACATCGTTCAACATTCAATGTAGACCATTTTTAAATAAAAAAACTTTAAAAAAAATGACAGTTAATTTAAACCAGTCCGTAAAAAAAATTTGGACTGCAAAAGGTTAAAAGAGCCACAGGTGGAGGTCATTATTTAACTTCTGATTCAGTGAGGAGACCTGGAAAACATGAACTGTTTGGGCTCCTGAAGATCGAGTTTGAGAACCTATTATCAAAACCATTAAAATATAAAGCAGACTGAAAAGACTGTTTCCATATTTACAAATGTTGCTGTTCTTTATCTGCCACCAGTGGTAATAAGAGTGTGTTTCCTACATGGAAGTTAACTGTTTATTGTAGCAGCCACCCTAATACTGCTTTAGACCACAAATGCAGAGTCGCATTGGGACTTTGAAACGGTTCAGTCCCGGTGCGAACCTGCATTTTGGTCTGTTCAGATTGCTTCAGCGAACCAGCAATATTGCTGGTTCATTTACAACTCATGTGGTGGCATGGCAGAGCAGCGGAGCATCATCGGGGGTGGGGGAGGAGGCAGCACTTAGAGCTGACCCTGCTCCAAGCACTGCCTCCTCCATTATGTGAACGGGAAACGGGTCGATCAACCTGACTAATCTGTAAAGCAACATGGCAACAAACCAGTAGGAATCCTTCTTTTTTTACCAGTTTGTATTGCCGTGTTGCTACCGGTTTGCTGGACCCGGCAACCCCTGTCACATCGCACCAATTACCAGGTCAAACTGGCATGAACTGGTAATTAGGTGCAATGTGAAAGGGGTATAATTATTACTAAACACTGTGAAGTTTGCCATTAGACACATACCTCTACTATAAGCAGACATTCTAAAATAGCTAGTTGGGTGCTTTTTGCATAATTTGTAAATAGTGAAGTAGCTAGAATTAAACTGTCAGTAGTTTGCGGCCTTATTTGTAACATTAAACCTCTGCACAGACAGTAAATTAATACATTTGACAGTGGCAGGTCCCATTATGCCCCATAGCCGATATGCTAGAATTTACCAAATCATTTATGACAAAAATGTCAAAACGTAACACTTCTTTAAACACCATCTGAGAATAGAGGGATATGGCCTCTTCTGTTTCAAATGAAGGAAATAAAATACCACATTGCACTAAACAAAGCTGCGGTGAAAGGTAAGGAAAGACTGAACAAGCAATAGATAAATAATTTGGGAGGCTTAGCGGCCGTTCCGTACAGTATATGTATGCATATATATTTATAAAGTACAAATTTAATTACCACACTAAAATTTCTCTCAGTGAAAAGAATCTCTATTTACTTTGTTATTATGTGGACATTTCTGATTAGAAAACTATACTGGGGTGTGGATCATTAGGTTGACAGTGTCTAGGTCAGTGGTAGCCAACTCCAGTCCTTGAGAGCTACCAACATGTCACATTTTACAGACAACCTAGCTGCTGCACAGGTGCACTCATTACTGACTGACACATTTTATAAGATCCACAGGTGGAGCTAATTACTTCACTTGTGATTCTGTGAGGAGATCTGGAAAACATTAACTGTTGGTAGCTCTCGAGGACTGGAGTTGGCTACCCCAGGTCTAGGTTGACCACTATTGGTTGATAGGCAAAAAGTCAACACATGAAAAAGACCGACATGCAATAGGTCAACATAGATTACAGGTCAGAAGAAGTCGACATGGAAATGGTCGAAACAAGTTTTTCATATTTTTTTGGGTGTCTAGGTCAACATGGACCCCCAATTATTGTAACACGTGCCCCCTGTTATATTCTCCCTCTATCTTGAAGAAATAGATCGTAAAGTAAGAACAAGTCGTATAAAAAAACTCAAATCGACCTTTTCATTTATCGACCATTACTACGGTGATCTTTTGCTTGTGTCGACTTTTTTGTCAACGTGGACACATTGCATGGCAACCTTTTGCACATACAGTATTATCCTATTACCACTAATAGTGGTGGACCTATTCCCGGTGGCCCTAGATGAGGTCGACCTATCAACCGAAACCAATTATGTTGATATAGAACAAGACATCCATCTACCATCTTACCAGCTGAAATACATCCTTTGTAGGAGGCTTCTTGCTGCCTCCAACATAGTTCTGTGATAGGTCATCATCACTGTCACTCTCGCAAGACGATCGACATTCTGGACCATGCAGCAAGTCATCTAGAAGCATATCTTCAGTTTCTGAACCCTGTCGTGTGCTTTCTGAGTCCTGATGTGAAACTGTGTAACTGTGAGAACTACAACTCACACCAGACCTGGAGACCTGCCACGGGAAAGGGTTACAGTACAGTGCACACAATCTGACCCCATATTTACCAGCATAAAAATCATACAATATATAAACTACTAGAACAAGATAAATGACCTTTATTAGCAAAATTGTCATTTATAGAAAAAGTGTCTTACACTCTATAGTTCTGTACGAATTGGAGAAAAGGAAGAGTGAGGAAAAGACACAACACAACCCATGTACAGTATAATAGGTAACAGATTTGCTATACAATGTTCTACCATTGATTGGGATCAGGTAGTACACAATGGGACCGATATTAAGCCTGGAGAAGAGATAAAGTGGAGAAAAAGTGTAAGGAGATATAACGCACCAGCCAATCAACTCCCAACTTTCATTTTTCAAACACAGCTGATTGGTTAATTTTAGGATGAAAGTAGATAGTTTATATCAAATTATTACAGTTTCTTAAACACATTTCTCTCATATCAAAAATATCTCCTATACATACAGTAGAATATACAAAGAATACAAATGATGGTTCTACAGCACATAATGCATTGGGGCAGATTGGGGCTTACGGTAATTGTCCTTTTTCAAACATAGCTGATTTCCTAGTGTATTACCACCTTCTACTTAATCTCTCCACCAGGCTTAATACATCTGCCCCACTGTCGGCTTTACAGACCTGCCAAGATTACCCATTTATACAGATACTATTTACAAACCTTTGTTTTTATTATTATGCCTATGTAGCTCATAATAATACATGATTAAAGTGGAGTGTTTATAATATCAATTTCACTAACTCATCCCAAGTCACTAGAAATTGAAATACGTGGAATAGGATGTAGTGTAGGAGCACAGCATTAGTAATTACACATACAGTATTGGCAGGTCTAAATCTGGACTCCAATCAGTTATCAAATGACAGTACTTAGGGCCTTATTCTAGTTCACTCTCTGACAAAATCCTTCTTAGATGGACAAAACCATGTGCACTGCAGTTGGGGCAGATGTTACTTGTGCAGAGAGAATTAGATTTGGGTGGGGTTTTACTTCAAAGTGAGATCTACATTGCAGTGTAAAAATAAAGCAGCCAGTATTTACCCTGCACAGAAACAAAATAACTCACCCAAATCTAATTCTCTCTGCACATTTTACATCTGCCCCCTGCAGTGCACATGATTTTGTCCATCTAAGAAGGATTTTGTCAGAAAGAGTGAACTAGAATCGGGCCCTTAGTGACACAGGAGATTGCCATTTATAATAATATAACTTCTAAAAGTATGAAAAGAGCAATCTATAGAAGGTTTCATAGTAATAACCCGAATCTGCCAAATAGAGCAGATTGAAGCTATCGTGCCCTTTTACCAATTGTAGTTAAAGGGTCATTTTCAGCTGACATACAGGATATGTTTTTGGGCATATTGATAACTGACTTTCCCATGTAACATGAAGACCCTTAAATGCAACAAATTCACAAAATGTTCAATATGCACTAAGCAAGGTCAGTAAAAGAAAATAACATAAACACATTTTTAATTTGCATTAAATAAATATGAATGAAGACTAATTTGGGGATCAAAACAGAATAGAATTTGAAGAGCAGATGTGCATAACAACCTGGGAAGATCCAGAAAGGACAATTATTTAATTGACAGATGCTACTTATTTCTCATATAGAGTACCTGGCTGAAGGCAGATTCTTCCTCTGAATCCACTAGGCTATCTGACTCCTGGAGATCCCTTTGTAAACCTTTGACATTTTCCTGCAGAGAAAACAATGCAGATTGAGTATTACTTATCCAAAATGGTCAGGACCAGAATCATTTTGGATAATGGATTATTCTGTATTTCTGAATATTTTTATATTTCAATGCTGTATCTTTAACACCTCAAACACATGAAATACACACAAATATATTTTATTTGTGCATGAAACAAGGTTTCAAAGCATGAAACAAAGTTTGTGTACTACAGTATCTCAGACACTGACTTTGAATGCCAAGCAATCATTTTCTTGCAAATATTTAGTGCCAGTTACATATTATGTCCCCAGTAGTGCCAGTTACAGATGTCCCCAGTAGTGCCAGTTACATATTATGTCCCCAGTAGTGCCAGTTACATATTATGTCCCCAGTAGTGGCAGTTACAGATGTCCCAATTAGTGCCAGTTACAGATGTCCCCAGTAGTGCCAGTTACATATTATGTCCCCAGTAGTGGCAGTTACAGATGTCCCCAGTAGTGGCAGTTACAGATGTCCCCAGTAGTGCCAGTTACATATTATGTCCCCAGTAGTGCCAGTTACAGATGTCCCCAGTAGTGGCAGTTACAGATGTCCCAATAAGTGCCAGTTAAAGATGTCCCAATTAGTGCCAGTTACAGATGTGTTACAGTATACAGTATTGTTTGTAGCAAAAAAAGAAAAAGACATTCTGGAAACTGGTTTTTGTATTAATTTGGTAACAGATATTTGGGTAAGGGATACTCAACCTGTATGAGTAATCACAAAATATGTTGGTGCTTTATATACTTAAATTTGAGCAATTTAACTTAATAATCAGCCTTACATCAGTGGCGTAACTATAATAACAGCACCCCCCGCCTTAGTCGGCGCCCCTCCCCCCCAACCCTGCCTTACCCGCTGGTGCTGCTTGCCGCCACCAGATGGGTGTCCGAGACCCGCAGATCTACTAGTCTGTGGTCCCAGCTCTCCTCCTGGCTGGCTCCTGCAGTGCTATTGGAAAAAAAACTCACAAAATGTCTGCCCCAAGTGTCTGCTGTTAAGGGGGCGAACATTTTGTGTGAGTTTCTTTTTTTCATAAGCACTGCAGGAGCCAGCTAAGAGGAGAGTGGGGACCACAGACTAGTAGATGTGCGGACCCCAGCCACACACCCGGCGGCAGCAACGGCAAGCAGCACTAGCATCGATAGCCCCGCAGACCCCCTGGCGCCTCCATGCGACCGCGGGATCTGCGGGGCTATTGTTATGCCACTGCCTTACATATATAAAAGAGGTTTTTAAAGAGATAATTTTCTCTTTATGAATGACCATGTGGAAGAATATTAACCTACTATTATGTTAGTTAAAGAGAAAGTGTAACCTACTGTTATGATAAGGAGGAAGTGTAACCTACTTTAATGTTAGTTAAAAACCTTTCTTATGCTGTTCTCACAAAGCCCCACTCAATATAGTAGCCTCATCTATGTCTGGTCATGCCCTCCAGAGTGCATGGCATACTGCTAGCCAGATGCAGGGACCGTGGGCCAGTGACAGTGCCACCCACAACACCCTAGTTATGGGCCTGATTCTACATATGGAATACACAAGGAAGATTTAAAAAGGCATTCCATTTACAATGGGAATGGCCTGAAGCCCTGCTTATATCGTTTCCAAATAAATATTTAAAAAAAAAGAAGCTCTGTATGGTCATTTTTCAAACCTAGCCTGTAACTTGGCAGTTAGGAGCTGATTGGCTGTTACTTTACCTCTATCTGGGCGAGATGTACTAAGCCTTAAAAAAAGAAAAAGTGGAAAGTGATAACGTACTAACCAACCAGTTCTTAACTGTTATTTTTCAAACCTAACCTGTAACATGTCAGTTAGGAGCTGATTGGCTAGTATTTTATCACTTGCCACTTTAATACCTTTGTAGTATTAGTACATCTCACCCTCTAAGCTTTAATAAATTTTTCCCAAAGGCTGATAAGCAGTGAATGCACCATTCCTGCCAAGTTTGCCTTGTCCACACAGTAAGTTTTCCAAAGTGCAAAATTCCATATACAGTATATGGATTTACTCCTAGCTCTAAACGAAGCCCCGAATTAAAAATAAATAAATAAAACTTAGTAAAAGGAGAAGATTAAAGAAACTGAGAACCATTAACATAAAAGACAGACAGATGAAAACACCCTTCAGTCTCATTTATATATTCCTCTTCTCAAAAAACTAAATGGACTTGTTGTCGGAAATTTTTCCTTCGTATGATGGCCAAGCAATACAAATAATGGTGATTCCAATGGTCCTATCAGGAAGCGATTGCCATGTTTCTCTATCTGTAATATTTGTGGAAATCTAATATACCATTATATTTCCTTTAAAATAAGTACATGGTGGTGTATTACCATTAGAAGACCGATTTCAAGATGGGGTTAAGAACAGCTTTGACAGTCAGGGGAGGCAGAGCCTCACCTGTCATGCTTAACCCCTTCCTGACAGAACCAGTTTTTGCGTTCCTGACAGAGCCCTTTTTTTCAAATCTGACATGTCTCACTTAAGTGGGGATAACTTTTTTTTGCTTTTACTTATCCCAGTGATTTTGAGATTGTTTTTTCGTGACACATTGTACTTCAAGTTAGTGGTAAATTTTCGTCGATGCAGTCTGTGTTTTTTTGTGAAAAATACCAAAATGTCGTAAAAAAATGGAAAATTTAGCAATTTGCAAAATGTTAAATTTTCTGCTTGTGAGACAAATAATCATACCACTCAAAATAGTTAATAACTAACATAGACCATATGTCTACTTTATGTTGACATCATTATTTCAACTTCCTTTTAATTTTTTGGGACACTAGGAGGCTTACAATATGAATAGCAAATTCTCAAATTTTCAAGAAAATTTCAAACACTGATTTTTTTAGGGACCAGTTCAGTTCTGATGTGACTTTGAGGGACTTGTATGTGAGACACCCCCATAAATGATGCCATTTCAAAAACTGCACCCCTCACAGTATTCAAAACAGCATTTTGGAAGTTTGTTAACCCTTTAGGTGTTTCACAGGAATTAAAACAAAGTGTAGGTGAAATTTCAAAATTTCTTTTTTTTTGCAGATTTGCAATTTTAATACATTTTTCTAAGGAACACAGTACATTTTACTAGAGAAATGTGACTGAAAATTGATTCCCCCAATTCTTTTGTTTTCATAAATATCCTATATGTGGCCCTAGTGTGCACGGTGACCAAACCACAGGCTTCATAATAGAAGGAGCACCTACTTGATTTTGGAGCCTCCTTTTTATGAGATTATTTTTTAGGCACCATGTAGGTTTCTAGGCACCATAAGATGCTAAAAGTTAGGAACCCCCCCACAAGTGACCCCATTTTGCAAACTACACCCCTCAGGGAATTCATCTAGGGGTATAGTGTACATTTCAAACCCCCAGGGGTTTCACCAATTTTGATACAAGTGGGCAGTGAAAATGAAAAATTATTTTTTTTACACAAAAATGCAGTTCTGGCTCAAAATTTTTCATTTTCAGAAGGTATGAAGGAGAAAAAGCACCCCAAAATCTGTGCCCCAATTTCTCCCGAGTACGGCAATGCCTCACATGTGACCAAAAAATACCAGTTGGGTGCATGGCAGGACTCAGAAGGGAAGGAGTGATTTTTGGATTTTGCAGCACAGATTCTGGTGGAATGAATGGTGGGTGCTATGTTGCACCAATACAGTGGAACCCCCCCACAAGTCACCCCATTTTGCAAAGTACACCCCTCAGGGAATTCATCTAGGGGTATAGTGTACATTTCAAACCCCCAGGGGTTTCACCAATTTTGATACAAGTGGGCAGTGAAAATGAAAAATTACATTTTTTTACACAAAAATGCAGTTCTGGCTCAAAATTTTTCATTTTCAGAAGGTATGAAGGAGAAAAAGCACCCCAAAATATGTGCCCCAATTTCTCCCGAGTACGGCAATGCCTCACATGTGACCAAAAAATACCAGTTGGGTGCATGGCAGGACTCAGAACGGAAGGAGTGATTTTTGGATTTTGCGGCTCAGATTCTGGTGGAATTTTGGTGGGTGCTATGTCGCATTAGCAAGACCCCCCAAGCACCAATACAGTGGAACCCCCCCACAAGTGACCCCATTTTGCAAACTACACCCCTCAGGGAATTCATCTAGGGGTATAGTGTACATTTCAAACCCCCAGGGGTTTCACCAATTTTGATACAAGTGGGCAGTGAAAATGAAAAATTACATTTTTTTACACAAAAATGCAGTTCTGGCTCAAAATTTTTCATTTTCAGAAGGTATGAAGGAGAAAAAGCACCCCAAAATCTGTGCCCCAATTTCTCCCGAGTACGGCAATGCCTCACATGTGACCAAAAAATACCAGTTGGGTGCATGGCAGGACTCAGAAGGGAAGGAGTGATTTTTGTATTTTGCAGCTCAGATTCTGGTGGAATTTTGGTGGGTGCTATGTCGCATTAGCAAGACCCCCCAAGCACCAATACAGTGGAACCCCCCCACAAGTGACCCCATTTTGCAAACTACATCCCTCAGGGAATTCATCTAGGGGTATAGTGTAGATTTCAAACCCCCAGGGGTTTCACCAATTTTGATACAAGTGGGCAGTGAAAATGAAAAATTACATTTTTTACACAAAAATGCAGTTCTGGCTCAAAATTTTTCATTTTCAGAAGGTATGAAGGAGAAAAAGCACCCCAAAATCTGTGCCCCAATTTCTCCCGAGTACGGCAATGCCTCACATGTGACCAAAAAATACCAGTTGGGTGCATGGCAGGACTCAGAAGGGAAGGAGTGATTTTTGGATTTTGCAGCTCAGATTCTGGTGGAATTTTGGTGGGTGCTATGTCGCATTAGCAAGACCCCCCAAGCACCAATACAGTGGAACCCCCCCACAAGTGACCCCATTTTGCAAACTACACCCCTCAGGGAATTCATCTAGGGGTATAGTGTACATTTCAAACCCCCAGGGGTTTCACCAATTTTGATACAAGTGGGCAGTGAAAATGAAAAATTACATTTTTTTACACAAAAATGCAGTTCTGGCTCAAAATTTTTCATTTTCAGAAGGTATGAAGGAGAAAAAGCACCCCAAAATCTGTGCCCCAATTTCTCCCGAGTACGGCAATGCCTCACATGTGACCAAAAAATACCAGTTGGGTGCATGGCAGGACTCAGAAGGGAAGGAGTGATTTTTGGATTTTGCAGCACAGATTCTGGTGGAATGAATGGTGGGTGCTATGTTGCACCAATACAGTGGAACCCCCCCACAAGTCACCCCATTTTGCAAAGTACACCCCTCAGGGAATTCATCTAGGGGTATAGTGTACATTTCAAACCCCCAGGGGTTTCACCAATTTTGATACAAGTGGGCAGTGAAAATGAAAAATTACATTTTTTTACACAAAAATGCAGTTCTGGCTCAAAATTTTTCATTTTTAGAAGGTATGAAGGAGAAAAAGCACCCCAAAATATGTGCCCCAATTTTTCCCGAGTACGGCAATGCCTCACATGTGACCAAAAAATACCAGTTGGGTGCATGGCAGGACTCAGAACGGAAGGAGTGATTTTTGGATTTTGCGGCTCAGATTCTGGTGGAATTTTGGTGGGTGCTATGTCGCATTAGCAAGACCCCCAAAGCACCAATACAGTGGAACCCCCCCACAAGTGACCCCATTTTGCAAACTACACCCCTCAGGGAATTCATCTAGGGGTATAGTGTACATTTCAAACCCCCAGGGGTTTCACCAATTTTGATACAAGTCGGCAGTGAAAATGAAAAATTACATTTTTTACACAAAAATGCAGTTCTGGCTCAAAATTTTTCATTTTCAGAAGGTATGAAGGAGAAAAAGCACCCCAAAATCTGTGCCCCAATTTCTCCCGAGTACGGCAATGCCTCACATGTGACCAAAAAATACCAGTTGGGTGCATGGCAGGACTCAGAAGGGAAGGAGTGATTTTTGGATTTTGCAGCACAGATTCTGGTGGAATGAATGGTGGGTGCTATGTTGCACCAATACAGTGGAACCCCCCCACAAGTGACCCCATTTTGCAAACTACACCCCTCAGGGAATTCATCTAGGGGTATAGTGTACATTTCAAACCCCCAGGGGTTTCACCAATTTTGATACAAGTGGGCAGTGAAAATGAAAAATTACATTTTTTTACACAAAAATGCAGTTCTGGCTCAAAATTTTTCAATTTCAGAAGGAATGAAGGAGACAAAGCACCCCAAAATCTGTGCCCCAATTTCTCCCGAGTACGGCAATGCCTCATGTGTGACCAAAAAGTTGCAGGACTCAGAAGGGAAGGAGTGATATTTGGATTTTGCAGCACAAATTCTGGTGGAATGATGGTGGGTGCTATGTCGCATTAGCAAGACCCCCAAAGCACCAATACAGTGGAACCCCCCCACAAGTGACCCCATTTTGCAAACTACACCCCTCAGGGAATTCATCTAGGGGTATAGTGTACATTTCAAACCCCCAGGGGTTTCACCAATTTTGATACAAGTGGGCAGTGAAAATGAAAAATTACATTTTTTTACACAAAAATGCAGTTCTGGCTCAAAATTTTTCATTTTCAGAAGGTATGAAGGAGAAAAAGCACCCCAAAATCTGTGCCCCAATTTCTCCCGAGTACGGCAATGCCTCACATGTGACCAAAAAATACCAGTTGGGTGCATGGCAGGACTCAGAACGGAAGGAGTGATTTTTGGATTTTGCGGCTCAGATTATGGTGGAATGAATGGTGGGTGGTATGTGGCATTAGCAAGACCCCCGAAGCACGGTGAAATTATGAACCTAATAATCCATAGATGTGTGGTATATTTTAAAACACTCCTTTATACATAGGCCGGGTTTGTCGGGGCAAGTGTCACACTGGAAAATAGTTTGCTTTCTTATTCCCTTTTTATAGCAAACTTTGCACCTTTTTTGTGTCCTGCCCTTTTTTCCAGTGGAGGGGATTTCATCAGGAAAATGCTGCCCTGGTACAATACGGGGGCCAGTACTAGAAGTACTGGGGCCCTCAGCCTGCTGGTTCCCAAATATTAGGCCCTTTATGACTTCCTCTTGAAAGTGCATAAATGTCCCCCTCTGGCCGGTAGAACGGAATAGCACGTAAGCGTTATACAGTGCCATCTGGATGATATACACGGCCAGCTTCTTGTACCAGATTTTTGTTTTCCGCAGGGCACTGTACGGCTTCAGTACCTGATCTGAAAGATCCACTCCGCCCATGTACCTATTGTAATCCAGGATACAATTAGGTTTGGAGGTGTGGGTACTGGTACCTCGTACAGGGACGGAGGTGGTACTGTCTCCGTGAATTGTTGTCAGTATAAGGACATCCCTCTTGTCCTTATATTTGACCAACAACATATTTTCGGTGCATATTCCCCTGCTTTCACCCCTTCTCATTACTTGGGCAATGTGCGTTTTTGGGAGGCCTCTTTGGTTCTTGCGCACAGTACCGCAAGCTGCTGTACCTCTTGAACCAAGGGCCTTAAACAAGGGGATGCTGGTGTAAAAGTTATCCACATAGAGGTGATAACCTTTATCCAGGAAGGGGTGCACTAAATCCCAGACAATTTTTCCACTAACACCTACGAGGGAAGAGGGGGCATTCTGGCGGTTCAATTCTTGAATCCTTCCCTTCATATACCCTAAACCTGTGGGTGTACCCTGAGGTGCTTTCACACAACTTATACATTTTTATGCCATACCTTGCCCTCTTACTGGGAAGGTACTGGCGGAATTTAACCCTTCCTTTAAAATGTATAAGGGACTCGTCTATGCAAATGAATTTATCTGGGATGTACATGTCTTCAAATTTGGCACTGAAATGATCAATGACCGGCCTGACTTTGAATAGCCGGTCAAAGGTGGGATCATCTCTGGGTGGGCACTGTGCATTATCGTTGTAATGCAAAAATTTAAGGATCGTCTCAAATCGAGCCCGGGGCATGGCCATACGGTAAAATGGGGTGCTGTACAGAACATCTGTACTCCAATATTGCCTAATTTCTGGCTTTTTTACTATGCCCATATGAAACACCAGACCCCAAAACGTCATAATCTCTACTGCATCTACAGGGGTCCACCTAGCAAATGATGACGTGGGGTTTTGAGCAATAAACTGCTGGGCATATAAATTAGTTTGGTCCACCATTAAATTTATAAAATCATCAGAGAAAAATAATTTGAAAAAGTCAATTTCTCTGAGACCTGTGGAATCAAATTGGATTCCTGGCATGGCCAAAAACTCAGGAACCTGGGGCTCAAAATTGTCTGGTGGTGGGGTCCATACGAGATCAATTATTGGGGGGGGGGTCTCAGCTGCTCTACGGGGGCGTCTTTGAGGGGGTCCCTCATCATCAGAGGAGGAAGAGGAGCTTAAGGCGAATCCTTCAAATTCCCCGCTTGCATCACTGGCTGTGTCAGAGTCAGAAGCAAGCAGGGCATATGCCTCCTCCGCTGAATACATTCTTCTGGATGACTGGGATGACATTTGGGATGACATTTGGGATGCCATTTTTATTTTTGTGTTACTGGTAGTGAAATGTTTCAACACGTGTATAGTGTAGGGGGGGGTACAAACTTTATTTCAACCCGGGGGGTATGTAGTGTGTAGTGTGTATGTAGTGTGCAGAAAAAAAAAATACTTTATACAAAAAAAAAAAATGGAGGGGTTAAAAAAAAAAAAATTGAAGGGGTTAAAAAAAAATAATTGAAGGGGTTAAAAAAAAAAATTGAAGGGGTTAAAAAAAAAAAAAAAAAAAGGTCCTGCGCCAAAAATTGAGCACAGATGTTGGTCAGTAACGTCCGTCACTGAACAGCGCTGAAAGGCAACAGGAATTTGATCAAAAAAAAAAAAAAAATAGATCAACCCTGTGCCGAAAAAGATGATCAGTGATGTACGTCACTGATCCGCGCACAGCGGCCACAGGACACCCACAAAATCACAGTGTGTGTAAAAAAAAAAATTAAAAAAAGACCCCACAGCACACACAAAAAAAAAAAAGGTGATCAGTGATGCGACACTGATTACCAGTGAGGGGTAGCAGGTGCAACTGACAGTGCAACTGGCAGGTATATATATATAAAAAAAAAAAAAAAAACCTCTGCACCCCTAAAAAGTTGCTGATCACCTCAGATATAGTGATCAGCACAAAAGGCGGGGGCAGCAGACACAAAATTTAGCACTCTCTATCACTCTCTGTCACTATCTCTCTCTATCTCTCTATCTCTCACTATCTAACACTCTATGACACTGCAGCAGCAGCAGTGACAGGTATATATATATATATAAAAATACCCTGCGCCCCCAAAAAGTTGCTGATCAGTTAATTTATACTGATCAGCACAAAAGGGGGGGCAGCAGTCAGTTATATAAAAAATATATAGCACAATCTGTCACTATCTCTATCTCTCTCTCTCTATCTCTCTCTATCTCTCTCTATCTCTCTATCTATAACTATCACACTGCAGCAGCACAAAATATAGCACTCTCTGTCACTAGGCCTCTCTATCTCTCTCTCTCTATCTCTCTCTATATCTCTCTATCTCTATCTCTCTCTATCTCTCTCTATCTCTCTCTATCTCTCTATCTCTCTCTCTATAACTATATCACACTGCAGCAGCACAAAATACAGCACTCTCTGACACTATCTCTCTCTATCTCTCTCTATCTAACTAACGCTATTACACTGCAGCAGCACAAGTTCACAGGAAGTCACAAGTAACAGGATCCAGGAAGCATCCAGCACACTACAAGCAGATGAAGCAGCCAAGATATTTGCAAGGATCAGGTAAGTATTTTGCCAGGTTCTGGTCAGTATATCGCGGCAGATTGGCACGGTGACCGCACTGCACGCAATTCCAGACCGGAATGGCGTCTGCAGTGCAGTCACCATTAGTTTAAACCCCCCTCCATGGCTGTGATTGGTCCGTCGGTCCGACGGACCAATCACGGCCTTTGGGGGCGGGCGGGGTGAGGTGGGGTGACACCAGTGTCACCCTTACACCCCGCGGTGATTGGTGCTGTACTTTACAGCACCAATCACCTCCGATCGCGTGTCACCGGCGAACGTTATTCGCCGGTGACACAGAAAACGCTGTAATTGGCTGTTCACACTGAACAGCCAATCACAGCGATCGCCGACGGGGGGGCGGCATCGCAGCCCCCCCTGGGCATGCACGGACATGTCTGCTGTCAGGGACAGCAGACATGTTGAAACTGTCACCGCGTCTATAGACGCGGTGACAGTTAAATGCCATGACGTACATTTACGCCATGTGTCGGGAAGTACTTCCCGACCATGACGTAAATGTACGTCAATTGTCGGGAAGGGGTTAAGTACATTCCACAGCTTTTACTATATAGTCAATTACAATAATACAAAAAATATATTAATAAAGTTATATTCTTTGTATTATTTATATAATTTAATTTTTTTTTCAGTTATGTGTGTGTAAATCTGGCTCCGATACAAGCCAGAGCCTCCCCAGTCACTGACCTTACCTTATCACTGGAGGACAGCTATCTTAAAAGGTATATGTCAGGCACAACTAACTAGAAGCACCTAAATGCCACTTCATCCCTATAGCATTATTCCCAATGTTAGGAAAGTAAACCAATAGCAATTTATAGCTTAATTTTCCTGACACCGATGAATATTTACCAGTTAAGAATAATAAAAAATAATACTCAGCCATTTCCTCAAAATGAACAGTTATCTTTTACAAACAAAATGAGACCTAAAGCTCACATGTCCCAAATGGAGGCCCGTTCCAGACTCAATTAAATTCATGTAGGGAAAATTAGGTAAAAGTGGTTTTACAAACTAAGGGCCTTATTCAGATCTGAGCTCAGTATAAATGTGTTTGGAAAACGAGCAAAACCATGTGCGCTGCAGGTGGGGCAGATGTAACATGTATAGAGAGAGTTAAATTTGGGTGCGGTGTGCTGAAACTGAAATCTAAATTGCAGTGTAAAAATAATGCTGCCAGTATTTACCCTGCGTAGAAACAAAACAACTCACACCAATCCATACCTCCCAACAGTCCCGATTTTATCGGGACAGTCCCGATTGTCAGGGCCTGTCCCGCTGTCCCACCCGCGGGCGGCAGTGTCCCGCGGTGTGGGGGGGCTGTTGGGAGTCCCCCCTGTCAGATGCTAAGCAGCGGGGAATAAATGCTGTGCGCATGCGCACAGCGTTTATTCCCGCAGCCAGGGGGCTGGGGGCATGGCTAGAGGCTCACAGAGCCTCTGGGTCATGCCCCCATAGTGGCAAAATGGGGGCGTGGCCTCACGGGAAAGCCGTGAGCATAGGCCACGCCCCCAAATTAGGCCACGCCCCGGAAATTTTGACGCGCCTCCGGCGCGCAGCAGCAGCAGCGTCCCGACTGCTGAGATCCAAAAGTTGGGAGGTATGCAAATCTAACTCTGTTTATACATGTTACATTTGTCCCACCTGCAGTGCACATGGTTTTGCCCATTTTCCAAACACATTTGTAATGAGCTCAGATCTGAAAAAGACCTTAAGAGCTAAACATCCAATATGAAAACCGTGGGTAGGGTAGCAATTAATCAGTAAGGAGTATAGAGCTCTTAGCTCTGACACCATAGCTTTCTGTAAAACAGGAGCTCAGTGGATCACAAAGGAGCAGCTACAGTAGATAAATTTGCAATTAAAAACTGAACAAAACAAAAGATATTCATTACAACTAAAACTCCTGTACCAGTGTTGGCACAAGATGTACAATCACAGTGGTAAAACCCCACGCATCTTTCTCACTGCCAATTTATCACAATCTTTGGGCTACGTATACATTTGAATACTTTCTGTCTTTGCTGTTTCCTATTTGACAGCTAAAAGAAGATAGATGGAATCTTACTACCATTGATCCCCATAGAAAGACACAGATAAAGTTCTCTTCTTGTGCCTGTTCCTGCTTTATCATGAAGACTGTCATGTTCACTACATTGGTGTCTCTCCTTACTGATCAATTATCTGTATTTGAAATTACAGCTCTACTTCATTGAGTTGTAAAAAATGGAACAGAGGAGACAATGAATGAACTAATGGCTGTGTTCAGAAGCCCTTACTACATATAATGTAGGACAGTGAACTAATTAAACTGGAAGGTGTACAAATTGTAAACGGAGATACAGTATAGAATATAGATAATTCAGTGAAGTCCAGTAAAATATGTTCTTCTCACTAGTTTCTGGCAGTCATTAATCTATGAGTACATCCCATTCCCCTAGTTCTAGACATAAAGTTTTTCCTCAGGCACCGCCTACATAGGAGTATATAGCTTCCCTCCTCCTCTTCATCCATAGTCTTTTTCCTGTCCCCCAGTCCGTATAGTGTTGGTCAAGTTTGCCATTTTTGTCAATGTCGGGGCTTACCTCTATTTATTCCCAGCATATGCGCCTCCTAGTAGACATGGTCTGGACACCCAGGCAAGACTCTGGGCCTGTTAATTGTTCATGCCTGACTAGTGTGCTTCCGGTGATGTGCACCATCTGTTGCCGGCTTCTCCACTGTACAGCCTGCAGTGCACAGAAGTGCCAGTGATGCAGCAAGCAGCGGGCCTTGAGGGGCGGCCTGCAAATGCTTCCACCCTGGTGAAAGGTCAGATTCAATAAAAGATGGTGCCATGCAGCAGATATTATGGAGCTGCTTGGATAGGGTATTGTGAGATCAATTCCCAAATAAATGCGCTTCTCCTGCAGCTAAACACATCCTGTAAGAACTGGTACAACCTCCAGTACACATATGAACAGTAATACGCTTACGCACGCTTCGGTGGCTCGCTGCGCTCGCCACACTATATAAAGGGATATATTTTTTTGTGGATTTGTAATTTTTTTTTAGCATTTTTAAAGCTTTGTTCTCGGGAACAATAAACTGAGAATTTTTACATAAGAATTATTGGTACTTGTTTCCTAGCACGGCGCCCACATTTCCTACGTACGCTAACGTAGAGAAATCGCATTGCACTTCGCATGGCATGGCCCTTTTTTTGTGGCATGAGATGTGAGATGCGATCTCCGTAGTGAATATGCTAAAACCTAAAACAACACCTAAAACACCACCACACCACTCTCCACGTCACCCCGAAGCGTGGCGAGCCCCGCGTGGGGCGGCGGAACGCGTAGTTCATGTGGTAAAACACCTAAAACACCACCACTCTCCACGTCACCCCGAAGCGTGGTGGCGGAACACGTCCTCCGACCTTTTCATACCCCCACTATCCACATTGGCGGAGAGTTGATTTTACATAGTGTGGCGAGCGCAGCGAGCCACTGATCCCAAAGCGTGGCGATCCCCACCAGGGGACGCGGAATACATGTAAAGTAATCTGCTTACGCACGCTTCGGTGGCTCGCTGCGCTCGCCACACTATATAATATCAACTCCACGTCAATGTGGATAGTGGGGATATGAAAAGGTCAGAGGACGCGTTCCGCCGCCACGCTTCGGGATGACATGGAGAGTGGTGGTGTTTTACCATATGAACTACTGAGATCGCATCTCACATCTCACGCCACAAAAAAAAAGCCATCACTGTCTGTGATCACACCGCTGCCATCTTTTTATTTGCACACCTCCATTGTCCGGATCCCCAAAAGGAAGCGTCACCACCAACATTTGTGCTGTTATCTTTATTCTCATATATTTCTGTTAAAAATATATCTACAGGGGCAAATGTCATATATAAACCCTAAAATCTATTGTAATCAGTATAAAAAGAAAGGATTTTTTGCTTTGATAGGCCTAAAGGATACCCATTTCCATGTTCCAATATGCAATTATAAGAGTTTGGCAACATACTCACTCTTCTCATACAAATAATACAATCCCTATGTCTTCAGGACGCAGTCCTTTCTTGGTTGTCATCCTACCTATCCAATTGCTCTTTCGGTGTTCATCTTCTCTTTGCTACCTCTATCGGTTGGAGTACTGCAAGGCTTCATTGCCCACAGCTGATTTGGCTTATGGGCATTGGGCTAAGAAGGGTCAGGTATTAGTGAAGATATGTGCAGCGGCTACTTGGTTGTCTACATTCTCAGGGCATTACGCTTTCGGTGTTTGGATGCCAACTTTGGAATGTCATTAAGTATGTACACTTTTTGTTTGACTGTTTATTACCCCTCCTTATATTCAGCTTTGGTATTTCCCAAAGTAATGGCTACCATGAAGTAGTTAACAAGAAAACATCAAATTATACTTACCGATAAATTTATTTATTTGAGATACTTCAAGTCAGCCTATAATATCCCCTCCTTAATTGTGTTTTTTTTTCCCCCCAGGAGCCAAATACTGTACGGGGAGATACTCAAAAGACTAGGGAGGAAGAGGAGGCGTTAAAATATAGACTATGTGGGAGGTCCTAGAGAAAAAATAAATCCTGTCTAGGACTAGGGGAATGAGATGAAATCCCAAAGTAATGGCATAATCCCCAATTACTACTTCTTCCATGATAAATTCATATGTAGGTCTGTGGCTTTACACAGATCCTTTTTATTTTCATGTGAAAATGTGTCATTTTTTTCTTGTGAAGAAAAATGGCTAAAATTGGATAGTCCGACAATGGCCCTTATTCAGATCTGATCGCAATACAAATTTGTTCTCAAAATGGGCAAAACCATGTGCACTGCAGGTGGGGCTGATGTAACATGTGCAGAGAGAGTTAGATTTGTGTGAGTTATTTTGTTTCTGTGCAGAGTAAATACTGGCTGCATTATTTTTACACTGCCATTAGGATTTCAGTTTCAACACACCCCACCCAAATCTAACTCTCTCTGCACATGCTACATCTGCCCAACCTGCAGTGCACATGGTTTTGCCCATTTTGAGAACAAATTTGTACTGCGATCAGATCTGAATAAGGGCCAATGACCAGTGTGCAAAAACTGTGAAAAGGCCATTTTGTAACAAGAAAAATGATCACTGCCAATAGGGTACCCACTCCCCATAGTAATAGGTCATTACTCTACTATTAAGTGAAACCACATTTCTATTTAGTTTTATGTTATGTGACCTATATTTGTGAGTGAGTCTGAATCTGTACATGAAGCACAAAAGACGTTAAAGTGAAAACAAGCCACGGCTGTAGCATTGCAGAACTTCATATACCGTCAGACTCAATTGCACACATTTATACAACTGCCATATAACAAAATCCCCAATAAATTACCCTTCTTCACGATTGCAGCTGCGAAAACATATGGATCTGGAAACGTATCCTGGATCCTATGTGTTTTGTTTTGAAAACAGGGTTTTTTATGGTGAAGAAAAATACAGTAAAGCTGTTTTTTGGGCACAAACAAATTCCCCCAAGTCACAAATTTGCCCGAAAAAAATGCTTGACTCAAGCCTTGTTGCACAGGACCGGGTGTGCCAAGGCATCGCTACTGTACTTCTTCAGAATTATGGGGGGGACACACAAACCAATCATGGGGTAAAGGTGGCCATACATCTACAGATCGATTGTCAGATTTGGCTGGTTGGAACAAAATCCTGGTAATGGATGAGAGCAAATGACAGTTGACCATTTGCTTTGAATTGCTGGAAAACTGCCAAAAACTGTCAGATATTACCAGGTTTTTGTTCCTACAAGCCCAATCTGACAATTGATCTGTAGATGTATGGTCACCTTAAATTTACTTAAATGGAAGTTGTTTTGAAGATGGATGTTGCCCATAGAAACAAATCATATTATACCTTTTATTTATTTAGCACCTCCCATTTTAGTAAATTTAACTCATAGTATCTTGATGAGTACAGAGGGCAAGATGTTCAATTTATGGCACTTGTAAGAGAATAGGAAAAGTGTGGGTGAAAAAAGATCACCTGATAACTATTATTGACAGATGAACTTCGGCTCCTCCTGGTTAAAGTACATCCATTATCACTTGATGTCCCCTCTATATTCCGCAGGGATGATAATTTAGTTCTTGGTTTCACATCTTCTTCGCTTGTCAAATCTTCTGACATCCCATTACCATCTTGTCTCAATGCATACTAGCAAAACATCACAATGAGAAAATAATATTTGAACATATTAGATGCATGAAACAGACAATTTAAGAAACACAAACTAACACTGTAGTATGGTTCTGCTTAGAGATTTGTTTTTCTTACATCAATGACAATTGTACAGGTATGGGTGCCTACTGAATAAAGAACATACAGTGGCATATGTATCAAGCATTGTAGAAAGATAAATGTACCAATCAGCTTCTAATTGTTATTTTTCAAACACAGCATGTAAAATGACAGCTTGGAGCGGATTGGCTGGTACTTTTTCTCTCTCCATGCCTTGATATACAGTATCTCCCACACAATCACAGAAGACAAAATGTCAAATATCAAACATTGGAACATTGATGAATCTAAAAGGAATTATCTGTCCCAGCGTTATAGAGGCTGTTAGCATGGTTGGCTCGATGCGTCTCCATGGAGACGCATAGCTAAGCCCTGTTTGGCTGAAAGCATCTCCATGGAGACGCATCAAGCCTCCATAGCGCTGGGACAGCACTATAGAAGCTGTTAGCAGCGCCACAGGAAGCCGGCTCACCCCGCTGTCAGTGCGAGGTGAGCTGGCTGTGGAGGAGAAAGACAGCGTTGGACCCTTGTTCGGTAATATATTGGTGTAAAATTGAGGTGTCTGTGTGTGTGTAATAAAGTTGAACTTTTCTGTGTGTATGTGTGTGTATGTTTTATTTTAACATTCTTTTTACAGGTGGACTACAAGTCCCAGCGGGCCCATTAATGCCCCGCATGCTGGGACTTGTGGTTCACCAAGTCCCAGCATGCAGGGGAAGCCTGTTGGCACTTGTAGTTCACCTGTTTAAAGCAATGTTATGTATGAATGATTTAACCCTACCAGGCCGCCGTCCAAAACCCATGGACGACAGGGACAGCCCCAGGACGGGTGAAGCCTAGGGGAGGGGGGGAGGGGCCTTCACCAGGTACCCCATTCCAGGGCTGCCCAGCCATGGTGCTCCTGGGGGGACCTTATGTAAAAAGTGTCCTCTGGCTGTGGCATGACACCACGGGCTGTTGGAGCCCAGTGCTGGTTTCAAAATACGGAGGACCTCAAATTTTTTGTCCCCCGTATTTTTGGAACCAGGTCTGGCTCAATGAGCCCGGGGCTGGTTATGCTCAGGAGGGGGGGACCCCACGCCATTTTTAAAAACGCACATGTTCTCAAATTCACACATTTTCATGACTAAAAATTATCGCATTTTTTTGCCGAAAATTCGCATCTTATTAAATATGCGAATTCGCAGTAAAAAATGCAATTTTAAAACGCGCGATATGGTGCGATTTCGGAAAGTGCAATTTTTTTCGCATCCCATTAAATCTTGCCCTACGTGTCCAGAGACGCAAACCTTAGCCTTGCCGCTCCCAGAAAATGGGGGAAACACACCCCCATTTTCCAAAATGTCGCCTGTCCCTGCCCCCCAACACCTGTGATCAGACAGAGACAGAAGACTTACTGTGTGCGATCGATCAAGACCCGATCTGCCCATTCCAAAATGAAAATTCAAAATAGTCTATACCTACAGTATATAAACCAATGCAGGATGGCCCTTGCTTCTATGCACTTATAGGATACTACCCATTCCTAACATTAGAGCACCATGGTCACAGCACAGAATCCCAATACACTGTATACATACACAGAACTACAGGAACATAAAACATGCTAATAGCAGCATCCAATAACTAAAATAAGAGCGGTAATATTCAGCAATATGTCAGTACTAAAAACCAGGCCATTATTACAGCCAATGATTACCATTAACTGCAAAGCTTAGCACTCTCCTGGCAGTTGTACACTGAGGGATCAGCACCATATAAATGTGTGACTTGGGTACATTGAGGCACACTGCTCATGCAAATTTGCTACATAAAATACATGCAATTCCGTATATACATAAAAGACTGGCGCTTCACTTTGTTCCACCCAGGGTAATTCTATGCAGAGCGCCTAAAATGGCTGCTGCACCTGGTACCTTGTCAGGGTGGAGTACACAACCCATGGAAATTATAATCCCAAATGCCTGCACCAATCCTGCACTAGGCTTATTGGACCAGATTCTCTAAACTTCAAAAGTGATAAAATGGAGAGTGACAATCAGCTCCTGTTTGACATTTTTCAAACACAGGGCCAGATGCACTAAGCTTCAAAAGTGATAAAATGTAGAGTGATAAACAGCCAGCAAATCAGCTCCTGGGGGAGATTCTCTAAGAATCTCCGCCCCCCTTCGCCGCCCATCGCATTTATAATTATCGCATATGTTCTAACATATGCGATAATTATAGCAAAGGACGGCTCTTGCGTTAAGAGCTGTCCTTTGCGGTGAGAGTCGCCGGGTCCCAGCAGGTCCTGGCGGCTCCCCCCTCCCTCACACACCTGGCGCTGCTGCGCCGGGCTCTCCTCCTCCCTGCACCCGGAAGAGGATCAGTGCAGGGAGGAGGTCACAGGTCCGGGCAGCACAGCTCTGTGCTGCCCGGACACAGGTGAGGGGGGAGAGGGCGATGCGGGGCGGCGGGGGGTCGTTGCGGGGCGGCGGTGGGATGCGGTAGAAGCCCATTGGCTTCTATGGGGCATCGCCAGATTTTTCTGGCGATGCCCCCGCCGCGTTAACCCGTCGGGGGATGCTTACAGCATCCCAAAATGCGGTAAAAACCCCGATAACGGGGTTTTTACCGCATTTCTTGTTTAGAGAATCTCCCCCACAGTCTGACATTTTTCAAACACGGTCTGTGACATGACAGGTAGGAGCTGATTGGCTGGTTATTTATCACTCTCCATTTTATCACTTTTTGAAGCCTAGTGCATCTGGCCCACAGTCTGTGACATGGCAGGTAGGAGCTGATTGGCTGAAACAACAAGATAAAGCAGCGCTTTCACACAAAATATACTGACAGTGTATGCATCAATAAATAAAATCAATTTTTAATATAAAAAATGACATAAAATTACAGAAATAAAATGACAGTAGAATCAATGGGACCTATTGCATGATTATAGTCCCTGCTGAAGAATTGATGGAACCTGCGCTGATCTTTAGCGTATATGTCCAATAGAGGGAGTCCGTCCATATGCTGTAAGTAACCTGTAGGATGCTTGGTTGATGGCCCGTTGGCAAAAGATGGTGTAGCCAGCCCGGGGGAAACCTTTTTTGTTACGCAATCCAATTCCAGGAGTGGTGGACGGTCTGCGACCTCAGAGATGGAAGGTGGGACTGGATCAGATAATTCAGCAGGTGGTCAAAGACGGCAACTCTGGAATTGGATTGAGTAACAAAAAAGGTTTCTCCCGGGCTGGCTACACCATCTTTTGCCAACGAGCCATCAACCAAGCATCCTACAGGTTACTTACAGCATATGGACGGACTCCCTCTATTGGACATATACCCTAAAGATCAGCGCAGGTTCCATCAATTCTTCAGCGGTGACTATAATCATGCAATAGGTCCCATTGATTCTACTGTCATTTTATTTCTGTAATTTTATGTCATTTTTTATATAAAAAATTGATTTTATTTATTGATGCATACACTGTCAGTATATTTTGTGTGAAAGCGCTGCTTTATCTTGTTGTTTCTGTTTTTTCTTTATTCTTAGGGAACTGACCACCCCCATAAGCAGCCGCTTGTTAAGGCAACAACCCATATATAAGCGCTCTTTTATTAATTTCAGTTAATATTGCACAAACAATTATTTTCCTGGAGCTGATTGGCTGGCTGTTTATCACTCTCCATTTTATCAATTTTGAAGCTTAGAGAATCTGGCCCATTGTGTGCTCAAGGGTTTCTTTTGTCTGTTACTGTACAGCCAACATCCTCTGTATTATGTGCATTGTTTTTAATGTCTGTAAAGCGCCTTGAGTCCTGTTGGAGCAAGTGCGCTATATAAATTAAACTTACTCACTTGCGCTTCACTTTACATAAGACCCCAAGGGGTAGCTTTACTTAAGCTTCTAAAACATGTGAAGGTGATGCCAATAGATTCTCTCATTTTCCAGGATACAATAAAGAAATAATAACTAGAATATGATTGGTTGCCATAGGCAACACTACCACTTTTCAATTTTAGAAGGTTCAGTCACATTGTATTTAGGCGCACATTTTCTCAAAAGCAGCACACCGCAACAGTAACCACATACAGTAGATGTTAAATATGCATTAAACCATAGTGACCATAAAGTAGTTACCTTCTAAGTGTTGTGTTGCGATTATCAACCTTTATGTATATAGCATCAACATTTTACACAACATCTTTAAAACCAGTACCTGCCAGAATCTCTAGCCCCCCTCTCTGGAAAGCCCCCCCCCATCATCTGTCAAAGATCAGATCTGTGCTAGCATTTCGATCCACGGAACTGCTCCCCCCCCAGTGACAGCTGTCACAACAGCCATAGCTTCAGAGCAGTGCTGGGCTGCGACCACTGAATTCTTTAAGACTGTAAAGCTACAGCCCGTGCTCATGGAAGGAGGCGGGACCCAGCCGTGGCAGAAATAAGGAGATGGATCCTACTTTTCCATCCTCATCTGCCGCCAGCCCCATAGCCCGTATGCTTCCTGCTACCCACCCCACACCGCTAAGCTGCCGTCTGCCCACTAGTTACAAAAATGTAGAAGTTTCGGGGAGTATTTTATATGTTTGGAGTGAGAGGTGCAGGGATGATGGGGACGGAAAAGTGCAGGGGTGATGGAAAGGTAGAGGGAGTGAGGTGCAGGGAATACAGATAGAAGAAGAGGACTTCTACATTTCCATGTTTACCATAGTGCATATATCATCCCAGTACCCCTACTCCATTGTTGGTTTGCTGTTTACTGTTGCTTGTATTGCCATCGCCTTGACAAAGGTCTGCACCAGGACCGAAACGTTACATTAATGTGACCAACAGGCAAGGCTGTCCTATTAATGCCTGCAAATTGGGGAAAGCAGCTGTAGCTCAAACTAACAGAAATCACTATTGGGTCCATTTACTATAGTATCACATTTTCAATGTGATCTGGGCAGTAGAGCAATATGCGATGCTATCGCTGGCATGTATGTTCCTGCAGATGCAAGCACGGTCCCTGCGACCTGCTTCGCTGAGTGGCGCGGATTCTGCGCATGAGCAGTGAGCACTGACCCCCCCACTGACTGCACTGCCCCGCTGGCAGTGTGGTCTGTAATCCATAGGCTACAATGGGCTACCGCCATCTCAGGCAGCATCGCATCCCTCACAGAAACCTACGGGGGATGCAGCCACGAGCGGGGCAGGAGTGAAAACGGGTGTTTTCTGGAAATTAGCCGCAAATATTCAATAGTAAATGGGCCCCTATATGCTTTAGATGTTATAACACCGGCATCAGAGTCCCAGTGGTTGAACCTAGTAAACAATATTATAACATGTACTCTTTATTTGTATACCTGATTCTTTTCTCCATCCATCATCACAGACTTGCACACTAAACAATGTGACTCAGGCACACAGGAATCTGCTCCCCTGCTTGCAAGACCTTCATAGATCAGACCATTGCGTGTTCTATATGTTTTCTTAGGCACATTTTTTCTTTTGACTCTAAACAAAAAAAATATGAACAGAGATGTGTAATATATTAAGAAAAGAAGAGAAAAAAAAAAGAAGACTCTCCTGGGGCACTCTTACAAAATCATGTTATTTAAATGTAGAATGTATTGCTATACATTAAGAACTTAGTCTAGTTCACTCTTTCTGGCAAAATTCTTAGATGGACAAAACCATGTGCACTGCAGGTGGGGCAGATGTAACATGCAGAGAGAATTAGATTTGGGTGGGGTTTTACTTCAAAGTGAGATCTATATTGCAGTGTAAAAATAAAGCAGCCAGTATTTACCCTGCACAGAAACAAAATAACTCACCCAAATCTAATTCTCTCTGCACATGTTACATCAGCCCCCCTGCAGTGCACATGGTTTTGTCCATCTAAGAAGGATTTTGTCAGAAAGAGTGAACTAGAATAAGGCCCTTAGTGACTACAGGTCAATCATGCAAGTCATAGATTGGGATGGGCCAAGTCCAATCAGGTAAGCCGATATTTAGCAGAATGTGTACAAATTAGCCTGAAACTTTAACACACCATCTCCATATACATTTGCAATGCTTTCTTTAAAAAAAATTAAAAAAAAAGAGTCGTCTTTTTGCATTTGTTTATCTGTGTGGAGTTTGCATATTCTCCCTGTGCTTGCGTGGGTTTCCTCATGGTACTCCAGTTTCCTCCCACAATACAAATATATACTGGTAGGATAATATGCTCCTGAGAAAAATTAACCCTAGGATGTCTGTGTGTGCGTGCATATGTGGGAGGGAATATAGATTGTAAGCTCCACTGGGGCAGGGACTTGTGTGTTCAAATATTCTCTGTAAATCGCTGCATGCTATGTTTGTGCTATATAAATAACTGATAATAAATAACTACATTTCGATAAAAAGTGGGAGTGTGGTATACTGGAGAATGCTAAAGTACTATGGAACTTTGGACCTTATTCTGGTGCGTTCGCACGGCTGTGTGCGTTCGCACGGGGCCGATGTCTTTGCATTGCGCATGTGCATTCACTGGGTGCGTGCACACACTCATCCTTGCGAACGGAGGGCAGGGGGCGTGTGGTGGCGGGTGGCTCATTAGCATAGGGGAATGCCCATTGTTTCATGGGTGTTGTCATGCTAATTGGCTGATGTCACGGGTGTGAGGTCGGCCAGCTGACAACACAGGATGTCAGCTGCCCGCCCACTTCCATTCGAAAATACACGCAGATCGAAGGTTGTTCTGAGCAACCTTAGATCTGCGTGCATGTTCCACATCATTCGATGGTCGGCGACCATCGAATGATGTGGGTGTTACCCCGCAACCAGTGCAAATGTACGCACCTTGCGAATGGTGGGTCGGTGTACCACCATTCGCAAGGCGGGATCTGGTTCACTCGCAAGGATGCAAATTCGCATCCGAGAAAATCAAACCAGAATACCCCCCTTTGTACATTAACCATATGGGCCGCGATGTCGTGAGCGCCAATTTTAGCAGCGGAAAAAAGATGCTTGAAGTAGGCCTTTAGGACGTATAAAGTAGGATGTGTAATGTCCCACTTTTCTCCGGAACTTACCCAATGTAACGGCGTGCATCTTTAATGCCTTCAATGCAAATGGAATCTGACTACTTATATGGTATGTTAGACCAGGAAGTGGCAGACTTTCAGGCCAACTGGAATGAGACGTACAGTTGCAGGCACTAATGTAATGAGAGCCAGGCTAGAAAGTCTTATACCAAACAGCTCTATAAAGCCAGATATAAATAAAGTTGTTGCACACATTTACAGCACATGTGTAACAAATTATACATTTCATTATTATTTCTAAACTTACTGTAAAAATCACAAATAGACTTTGAACTCTGAAAATAGCTCATGTACTGTACATGTTATTTTTGCACTTTTCCCCAGTATACTGTAGTTTGGTATGCAGAGACAATGATATACAGCATGACTATCTTGTTTGAATGTGTCTGTATCTGCATACCAAATTATGTCACAGTGTTTGGCTGGAAAACCCTGTTTTCCAATGTTGAATTATGAAAATGCATAACATTTTGTATGCAGATACAGTTATAATTACATACAGAATATAGGCATGCTGTATGTAATCAATAGGCATGCTGAATGTAATCAACAGAAGCTGCTAGTGCATCCGATTCATTGCCCATTGTAAAAAAAATTACAAATACAGTACATAAGCTATTTGGAGAGCTCAAAGTATACTTTTGATTTTAAGGTTAGAAAAAGGTACATTACTTACAGCAGGTATGTCCAAACTGTGGCTCTCCAGCTGTTGTGAAACTACACATCCCAGCATGCCTTGCCATAGTTTTAGCATTCCCTAGTAGCAAAACTGCGGCAAGGCATAATGGGACTTGTAGTTTCACAACAGCTGGAGGGCCATAGTTTGGACATGCCTGACTTACAGTATCAAAACACCTAAAAGCATGCCTCACAACATTTCACATCTGGCGTCGGGACACCTGTGCGGCCCCCAAAAGGGTGGAGTGAACTCTGGAAAAGTGGCATAGCTTCTTGGAAATGTCCACGACCACAAAGCCATGCCTCATTTTGCCTCTGAGGGGGGGAAGGTCATCACTCTGAGAGATGCTGACCATGTCCCCTCTGCCTCGGTCTCCTGTTAACAGAAGCGCAGTACACAGCCTCTATTTCCTGCTGCTCATCTAAGCAGAGCAGCATGTGACAGGGGCACTCCCAACTGCCCTCCACCATGGGACACTGTGAGGGGGATGCAGGAACTGTCCTGAAAAAATTGGTAGCGCTAATAAATATTTTTGCTTAAACCACTGTGACACCAACAGTTAAACATGGATTTGTGAAGGAATTTTGTTACCTGCATAGACTGACTAACAAAACCAAAGCTAAAATATGTCATAGCATCTTGTAGCGCTATGTAACACCCTTTAGTCTACACTTAGTTGGTCAAGGATTCAACCTACAGCATTATAAAAGATCCAAAATGTACTTCCAGGTTATGTTAGAACTACCTCGGAAACAAAAGAACAAGACCGTAGGCTTCAAATCATGGAATGACCGGCATATATACACTCAAATAGGCTGGTTTAGAATGCACTGGACCGAAGGGAAAGCGGAAAACCACCTACAAGCGTCACACATTTGGGGAATTTTCCACATCAGTGTTTGGAACTTCTCAAACATTGTTTTGCTTTCCACTGGAGAAAGAATGTCTTCTTGTGTTCTGCTGTTAAATTTGTGGAAGGTGGCTACTTAGAAAAGTCAACAATTTAGATTACATTTTGTTCAAATGAGTCTGATTTCTTGTTTCATCTCAATTACCATATTACTTCAATGCTTAATTTGAGAACATTGAGACATTAAAAATAAAAGATTTAATAAAAACTGGAAAAATGGAAATATTCTTAGACTTTTTACCAGCAGCTCACATTGGACACACAAGGGGAAGTCTACTCATGTAAATGTTATATCAGTTAATGAAGAAGTTTACTGGGAATTCAGAAACAAGGACAAAAACATAGCTTTAGAAAGTCTGCTATGTTAGTATGTACCTTGACCGTTGACTAAATGGACATTAAGGGATGTAGGTCAGCTCAACAATCAAAATGTAGACAGCGAGAAAACAACACTGAGGTCTAAAAAGAGATGATGACATTAATAAAGTGATTTCAAACATTTTAACAATGTCAGTTTTACAACTTCATACATGATCATTAGCAGGACTTTGGAGTATACTTTGTTCTGCAACATGCACTAAAATTAGTTCCACCAGTTAAAGCAAAAAGAAGGAATGTACCCAAGTATGGGCAAGGTCATGCGCTCTATTTCTGCATATATCAGACTGTACTCCGCTGTCATGACAGAGTTATCGCCAGCCTGGGTCTCATAAAAACGCTCACCTGTGTTACTGAGAGAATCACTGACATGTTGTCAGCTGGTCCTTTTGTTGCGGGGCTGAAATTCAGTGGAAATATTATTTTTGGGATTAAGTTCATGGTCACGGCAAAGAGGGATTTTGCAATTATATGCAATTAATCTGATCTCTCTTCATGACGTTCTGCATTATATGCAAATTGCCATAATAAAAACAGAGACATTATGAAAAATGCCCATTCTCAAAACTTTTGGTCATGGATGTATGACCCCATCAAGGAGATGTTCATGTTTCCTACCAACATGACTAAATGAATTGGGTCTACAATGAGACAGATATTACTTAGGACTATTAACAGCTTATACAGAGATGAGCTCATGAGACTTCTGTGCGGAAAACAGTATGGAACATATACAAATGTATCACTTAAGCAAATTGTGCTATGGCACAAAAAATATTTATCTAAGGCTGTGTTAAACCATAAATTTGATTATGAAAACTTTCAATGAAAAATCACCTTTAAAAATGCCTCAGTTGAGTTCTATAGAACACATTTCATATGATAAATTACTTTTCAGGAGATATATTTTAATAAGTTGCCAGGTTCTTTTCCATGCAGGTATAATGGTAGTGTTCTTATAGATTTTAAAGCAAATGTCTTGCTACTGAATTAAATATCCAACCTTTATTCCTGTTGTGTTCTATTCAGTTTTGCTTTATCTAAATCTGTTGTACAGTACAATGCAGTCTCTCAGGAAATGAGCACACAGAAGGTAGCTTTTTAGTATATGTTCATTTCAACTATAATTAACATTCTGATTTAGAGCCCTTTAGTCAGATATTGTTACTTGTTACAGATAGAGCGCCACTCTTTCAGCACCGGGGATCGCAAGAATGTCCCCGCTGACAATCGCCAGCGGAGAGGTGCTCCATGTGACTGGGACGCGCGTGTATCTCACTGGGATATCCCAGTCTCTCGCTGGCGGTGCATTGTGTCCCTGCCCGTCTCCGCTTCAGGGAGACGGGCAGAGTTAGGGGGGGCGGCAAGGAGGACCGGCAACGGCGCTGGGGACCCGGGGGGAGCTCCAATGCCACGGGCGAGCAAGCATCTCGTGCGGCCCCTGGCGGGAGCTGGAGGCTGGTGATGGCTTTGCCAACCCCTGCAAAGACAAGGCCGGCTCCATCTGTATGTAGAAAACACACTGATTGTATGGATGGATTTATGACCAATACTGCGACAGGAATTAAAAATTAATAGAACATAATTCTAACTAGTATACATGGGAGGTTGGTGAAGACCAAGCAGCAACAGTAAAAAAATAAAAATAAAGTTAACATAGTATATTTTTGCAGTATTGCTATGTTGACCTGTATTGTAAATCTACAGTAGTCCTGACCACAACAGTATTCAGCATATAGGAAGTGGCAGGGGGAGGTTACTAATTTCATGGGCCCCCAGTGATACCTTAAGGAAGTTGGTGTATGCACATTGTAAGCATGAAAGCAAAGACTCTTGCACAGTGCCAGATATCACTGAGAAGATGACGCCAGTCGAGGAGGAGGGACCCACGTCTTACAAGCAAGGTAGGAATGAGGTGACCTTTCCAGCCCCCTTTCGATTAGAATGAAGCGAATTATTCTTTTTTTGCATACTATTCTTTGCCTGTCGGTGACACGTGTGGCTCTCTACACCCCTGCGTATAGGAAAGGAAGAACACTAATGTTCCAATGAACACTGATTTCTCAAGAAACCCAACTGAAATTAGCATTATTTAAAACTGAGACAACTAGTTTTTGTATTTTATCACTATCTTGATCTGTGAGGGCTGCCATCAGAATGGTGGGGCCAAGGACTGACAAAATAGGCCCCTTCCCTTCTCAAACCGCCAAAGTTCCCATGAGACCTGCCAATGTAGCACTAGCCACACCACTACTCTGCCTCTACACTGCTTCAAGGGAAATGTGAACTTTATTTATGACAAATTATACTGGAGAGTCGTTGTTGCCCCCCCCTCAAGATGGCCACACTGGAAATATACATACAATTCACCAAAAGATGTCCTCTCAAACCTACCCACATTAGTATGTAGTAGCATATTCTTTATGCTAATCTTTTTTTATAAAGTCAAATAGTGCACAAGCCATTTGGTACGCTGACTTGCAATATGGAATATGTTGACTTTTTGATTGAACAGCACTATCCCAATATGAACCCTTTAATGTGAAACATATTGGTCTGTCTGATTTTTCAACTTCGTTAACCCTTTATGACTCATTGCATGTTTCCAGTGTATCTCAGTGACGACTCTGGTACAGTATACAAATAAAGCCCTAAGTAACCCCAAAAACAAATACTTTTTGCGTTATTAATATATAAAGCATTGTAGTTTGTAAACCAAAACATTGTGATTTGTTCTAATTCGATATTTTAATACTCCAGCATCTGCCGGAAAACTACGCGACACCTACTGCTCTGACGCGCTTCGCTAATCAGCTTCCTCAAGGCCCTGAGGAAGCTGATTTGCAAAGCGAGTGCCGGATAGCGGTGTGCGGGCAGGTGTTCGCATAGACTCCAGTGTTATTTTTCATATTGTATTTTGTATATGTACACACCGTTCAAGTGACCCCATGGCCCTTGTCAGGGCAGTAGGTGTCACGCAGTGCAGCATACTATCTCGCCGCAGCACTCAGGACAGTGCTCGCGGCCGTGGCACCGGTCAGTGATTGACAGCTGTAGGCGTTCATGCCAGCCGCCACGTTCCACTACTATGATTGCCCAGCACAGTGCATGGTCAACTGGCACTAGTGTCTGATCAGCAGCCGTAGATACTACTGGACTGTCAATCTCAGTGCACGGCACTAGTGATGTTGTCCCCTCTATAGGCGTTACTCTTAGCCTTCATTTGAGATTTGCCACGGGCGGCTGATTATTGCCTTAAGTGTGAATTTTCCTAGCAATGGGATTGCATACCCCACTGAGGGAGAGACTTAATATAGTCTAAGCCCCTGATGGGGTAGCAGATATCACTAAGTGCAATACACTATCTTGCCGCAGCACAGTACGGTACATGCGGCTGCAGCATCGATAACTGATTGACAGCTGCAGGCGATAATATCAGCCGACACACTCTGGTACTACAGTTGCCCAGCACAGTGCATACTCAATTCGCACTAGTGTTTGATAAGCCGCTGTAGTCATCATTGGACCATTCATCACAGTGCACGGTACTTCAGCACTAGTGATGCTGTCCTAACTATAAGAGCTACTTTTAGCCTCTATTACACATTTGTTACGGGCGGCTGATTATTGTCTTGATTTGAATATCACCCAGTATAAGGACTGCTTACCCTATTGAGGGAGAGACTTAATTTAGTTCAAGCCAGTCTAAATTGGGAAAATGTTATTGATATCTACTAATAAACTATATATACGCTGCACCATACCTTCTCAATGAGATTTATTGTCAAATATTGGTCTAGGTGATGTACACTCCACTACAAGTATTCATATAAAGTCTAGTGTGTCGTCTGCCCGCCACCTTATTTTAAACACTTGTGTCCTGTCATTTTCTCACATATATGTTTTTGTTTTTATATTTTGCTATTTTATTAAACGCAATAAAACTTACATTTTAAATAGCGATTGGTGCACCTGCATAAGGACATTCTGGGCCAAAAGTAATCGGGTGAGAGTTTCAGAAAGTGAGAGATTTTGGGAGAGTTTTCCCATTTTTTTTTTAAAGCAGCAATCAATTACATGGCAAAATCAACCGGTTTTGCAGTGTAATTGATTGCGACTGGCGTCCTCTCCTTCGCCACTTCTAGATGAGCCACGTGTTTGTGCCGCACACTTGTGTGGCTTATCATAGTTAGCCAGCTACCTTGGTGCAACCTTTTGCCCTAAAAATATTGAGAGGTGTGAGGTGTTCAGAATAGACTGTAAATTAGTGGAAATTAATGTTATTGAGGTTAATAATAGCGTAGGATTAAGAATAATAAAAAAAAATAATAATGCTAATTTAGCCGTTTTTATGCTTTTTTTTAAAAAAATCAGAACCCAAAACGTGTGTTTTGGTAAAACCCATTAGAACCCAAAACCTGAAGGTAATCAGAACCCAAACCAAAAACGTAAAAAGTGGCCAGTGCACAGCCCTAGTTTATACCATGCCGTCCAGCCCATAGTGGCTGCAATAAGGGTACAACTGCCATGTCACGTGATGTATATTATATGTGGGAGCTACTCTAAGGCAGCATTTCGAGGAGAAGTGAATCAGATGGCAGGAATACGCATACTCACCTATTGTAGAGGAATGATTTGAGTGGGTTGCAGGAAGTTGGTGACTTTGAGAATTGATGGAATTCTTTTTTCTCCTTATTCAATTCATTTTGGAACTTTCTAGATAAAATCAAATTAAATAGTTAGAATCCCAGCTCTACCCAATAATTGGCTATGGGCAACATGTTTAACCCTTTGAGTGCCAGCATCTGTGTAAGAGATGTTCAAATGTCTAATAAAAATTGCATCGCTCACATTTGTTCTATAAATCCAAATTAAAAATGTTCTTTAAAAAAGATTGTATTTCCTATATAAAGTAAACAATACAGGTCATTAGTATAATGAAAAATTCACTTGGCACTCAAAGGGTTAATCAGGTTTGTTTGGTTTATATGACAATGTCAAGAAGCAAGAAAAAAAAAAGAAAAGAAAAAGGTACCATTTACTGTAATATTTATCATCAAATATATATATATCTGTATTTGCTTACAAACATGATAGTCAAATTACATATTTATTTTCAATAATATCTTAAAGCACTGCTTATCAGTGCTGCCATTTTAAACCAATGATAATGAAAATAACAAACAATGAATAAAGCTCATATCAGGGTACTTTAGTTTTAAGCCATTGCTGTTTACAATAGGTTTGCGTTATTTGTGTGCCTTCTTTCCCCTATGTTCCATTAAATACTATTTAAATGATGTAAAGTGAAAATGTGCAGCAATAGTTTTTTCCCCACCATATATTCAGTAAAACACAAACACTAAGAGAATTGTGCATACTGGGATTACAGTCTGTAAACGATATACAGTATAATAAATAAAAAGTATAGTAAACCACATAAATAAATGTGAACCTGCACAATGAAGTCATGTATGATATGGGAGCATGGACATGCTGATCACTACAACCCCTACTATAAGTAGTCAGAGCTTCAATAATGGATTTATAGTATGCACGTACAATCAAATTAATGATGCGATGAATATGGTTAGAACAGCAGCTCTGTCGATTAAGGTCCAATGACCAATGATGGGGAAAATCACTGGGCTGAAAAAAAGGGATTTTTGTAAGAACTTACCGTTCGAATCCCTTTCTCTGATATGGTCCTGGTGACACAGCTCAACACTGGGATGTAGGAGGGTCCGAAGGAGCCAGGCACCTATCCTAAAGTTTTAGAGGGTAGGCTCCTCCCCTACTGCATCCCTGGACTCTTCAGTTCAATCTTTCAAAGCCACTGGAATACATTAACTCAGTACAAACGCCTGCACATATCATATGCACATTTTATAACAGAAACTGTTAACTTTTAACCATTTTAACATGAACATCATGAAACTTCTGGCATACTTACTGAGCGTAAGGGAGGGATCGCTGTGTCACCAGGACCATATCAGAGAAAGGGATTCGAACGGTAAGTTCTTACAAAAATCCCTTTTTCTCTTTCAATGGTCCTGGTGACACAGCTCAACACTGGGACGTTCCAGAGCCGGTCCTTTGGGAGGGTACGCTCAGGTCTGCAGCTCTCAGCACTGCTCGCCCGAATGATGCGTCCTCCGACGCGAACTCATGGAATCTATAGAATTTGGCAAATGTGTGAACAGATGACCAAGTGGCAGCTCTGCAAACCTGCTCAGCTGTGGCCCCATGTCGAACCGCCCAAGAGGTGGCAACTGACCTGGTGGTATGCGCATTTATTTTGGCCGGTACTGGTCTACCCACTTTGGTGTATGCAAAGGCTATCACAGACCGCAACCACCTAGCAATAGTCTGCTTAGATGCAGGCCAACCAATTTTGTGTACGTCATACAATACCAACAATGTGTCAGTCTTCCTGACACTCTTCACTCTGTCCACATATATGCGTAAGGCACGCACAACATCCAAAGTTCTCAACTTGTCCCTTTTCTTAGAACCCTCTGGGGGTTGAAACACAGGTAGAACTATCTCCTGATTTAAATGGAAGGTAGATACCACCTTCGGTAAAAACTGAGGCACTGTTCTTAAAACAGCCCTGTCATCATGAAAAATTAAGAAGGGAGATTTACATGACAAAGCTCCCAATTCTGAAACTCTTTTAGCAGATGCTACTGCTAACAAAAACACTAGCTTCCACGTGAGAAACTTAAAGTCAGCCGACCTTAAAGGTTCAAATGGTGCCTTTTGAAGGCATTCCAAAACCAGTGATAGATCCCAAGGTGCTACTGGTTGCTTGTATGGAGGTTTCAACCTGGATACTCCTTGTAAAAAGGTTTGAATTTCCGGCAAAATGGCTATCTTTTTCTGGAAATAGATGGACAAGGCCGAAATCTGCACCTTCAGTGACTGAAGGCTTAGACCCGATGAAAAACCATCTTGTAAGAATTCCATCATTCTTGATAGCTTAAAATGAGATGTATGAGCCTTTCTTCTCTCACACCATCGAATGTAAGTCTTCCAGACTCTATAATAATTTGCCGAAGATACAGCTTTTCTGGCTTTTATCATCGTCTGTACTACTGCCTCAGAAAACCCTTTTCTTTTCAAAATGGTGGTTTCAATAGCCAGGCCGTCAAAATCAATCGATCTGAATCCAGGTGATTGAATGGGCCTTGTCTTAGAAGGTCTGGTCTCAGAGGTAGACGCCATGAGTTCACAGACAACCTCTGAAGCCTCGAGTACCAGGACCTCCTTGGCCAATCTGGGGCCACTAAGATCACTGGAACCTTCTGCCCCTGTATTTTCTTCAGAAGTCTCGGTAACATTGGTACTGGTGGGAATGCATAAAGGAGATCTCCCTGCCAGTGAATAGTCATGGCATCCACTGCCTCCGCTAGTGGATCCCTTGTTCTGGCATAGAACCTGGGCACTTGACGGTTGACCCTGGATGCCATCAGGTCCACATCCGGAGTTCCCCACATCGAAGTGATTTGGTGAAACACCTGAGGGTGTAAGCTCCATTCCCCTTCCTTGAGCTCCTCCCTGCTCAGGAAGTCGGCTTCTATATTCTCTATTCCTGGAATGAATATAGCCGATACAGCTGGAACATTCTGTTCCGCCCATAGGAAGATTCTGGACACCTCCCACATGGCCAATTTGCTGCGTGTACCTCCCTGGTGATTCAGATACGCCACAGCTGTGGCATTGTCGGTCTGAATCCTCAAAGGGAGGTTCTGTAACCTGTCTCCCGCCAAGGAAATCACTTTCCAGACAGCTCTCAGCTCCAAGATGTTGATTGGTAACGCTGATTCCTCTGCCGTCCACAGGCCCTGAAGCCTGAGATCCAGGACTATTGCCCCCCAGCCCCTGAGACTGGCGTCGGTAGTTACTATCAACCAGTCCCAGGTCTGTAATGACCGACCCCACTGAAGGGAATCTACTTCTGTCCACCATTTCAAGGATTCTCGAGTGTCCGAAGACAGCACTATCATCTCGGATTTCATGGTCAAAGTGTTTCCTGACCAGGCTGACAAAATGTTCCATTGGAACCTCCGAGAGTGGAACCTGGCAAATTGAAGCGTCTCGAATGACGCCACCATCTTCCCCAGGAGCTTGAGGCACCTCCATACTGAAATGCTCTGAGCCCTGAGAATCTCCTGGACTAGGGTGACCAGATCCCTGGCCTTTACCTCCGGGAGGAATACCCGATGAAGATGGGTGTCCAGTATGACTCCCAAGAATTGGAGCCTTTGTGACGGTACCAACTGAGATTTTTGCAAATTTAAAATCCAGCCGTGAGCCTGCAAAAAACTGATGGCCTCTGCCAAGTGACTCTGCAGCATGGCTGCTGACTCTGCTTTGAACAGGAGATCGTCCAAATAGGGTATTACTGTGATTCCCCTGAGCCTCAGCACCGCCGCCATCACTGACATTATCTTTGTGAATACCCTTGGCGCGGTTGCTAGCCCAAAGGGTAACGCCCGGAATTGTAAATGCAGGTCTCCTATGGCAAACCTCAACAAGTTCTGATGCTCCGGGTGTATAGGGACGTGCAAATATGCGTCCTGGACATCCATGGACGCCAAAAATTCTCCCTGGTCCAGACTCAGGAGTACTGACCGTAGGGACTCCATTTTGAAATGGTCTACCCATAAATGAACATTTAGGGACTTCAAATTTAGTATTGGTCTGAAAGACCCGTCTGGTTTGGGCACCAGGAACAGCGTGGAGTAAAAGCCTTTCTTCCACTCTGCCCTGGGGACTGGTGTAACCACCCCTTTTTCCAAAAGGGAGTAAGCTGCTCTCACAAGAGCTGTACGAAGCCGTGCCTCCTTTGGTAAGGATGTGGGGATGAACCTCTTCGGAGGCGGCCCTCTGCAAGGGATTTTGTAACCCTGTGTTATAATATCTAACACCCAGGCATCCTGGCCTAGAGAAGCCCAAGCGTCCCTGAAGAGTGTGAGACGCCCCCCCACTTTTGTCACTGTCGGGCGAAGCCCCTGACATTCATGCAGAGGGTTTATCCTCTCCTTTTGTGGCAGGCTTCTTGTGAAAAGAGCCAAATTTTGACTTTTGTGTCTTGCCTCTAGAGGACTGAAACCTTCCCCTGAAAGACTGTCCTCGAAAGGACGCACCACCTCTAGGGGAGGGCCGAAAGGACGGCTTAAAAGCAGAAAATCTGGACGTCTGCTTTGCTGAGGAGGCCGGCAGGAATGTACTTTTGCCGTCCGTGGCCTGCTTTATAATCTCCTCTAATTCGGTACCAAAAAGTACCTTTCCTTTGAAGGCTAATGTTTCCAGAGCCTTCTTGGACTCATTGTCTGCTTCCCAGGCTTTAAGCCAAAGCACTCTCCTGGCATTAATGGAGACTGTGGACACTCTGGTTGCCATTTTAATAGCTTCCTCCTCTGCTTCCACTGCATATTCTGCAGCTGCCTTAATCTTTTCTGCAAGCAGTAACGCACCAGGGTCAGCCTGCAGCATGGTGCATAATTCACCAGCCCACTCTATCATGGCCTTAGAGACCCAGGCTGAAGCAATAAGGGGCCGTAAGGTAAACCCCACCCCTTCAAAGATAGCCTTGAGGTTACCCTCCAGCTTTTTATCCACAGAATCTTTGAAAGCTGCACCGCCCTGTACTGGTAATACAGTAGCCTTGGACAAACGTGCCACTGAAGCGTCCACAACTGGGACCTTTTCCCAGAGCTCCGCATGAGACTCTGGCATGGGGTACAGACTAAGGAATCGCTTAGGCATCTGTAGCCTCTTATCAGGAGTTTTCCAAGCCCCTTCTAACAATTCCTGTAACCCCTCATCTGAAGGAAAAGTAACAGCCTCCTTCCGCTGTCGCTTAAAAACACCTTTAACAGGAGTCTTATCCTCCACAGACAGCTTTAAAGCCTGCTTCACAGCTACAATGAGATCCTCTATACCAGCAGCAGAGTTCTCTTCCACATCATCACCCTGATCCCAGGGGATGTCAGTATACTCTCCTTCCTCCTCATCTACCACAGTAGTCAAAGCATAAGACCTTCTAGGGGTCCCTGCCACATCATCCATTTTGTCCAGCATTTCACTGAACCTGTTGATCCCTTTAGCAGTATCCTGCATCACCTGAATCAGCGCAGGATCTGCCTGGGTAAGAGGCAAGGAGCCAGACGACTGCTGAGATGATGGCATAGGTCTCTGTGATTCTACCAGCCCATCACTCTGCCTGTCCAAAAGCTGCACCAAAGCGTTAACTGACCTGCCTAGGGCCCTGGCCCACGCAGGTTCCATCTGCTCTGCCCTATGGGGTTCACTGCCCATGGGTCTCACATCAGCGCAAGTAATACATAAGCCCCCCTTGGCCATCTGCTCAGGGACAAACTTTTGTGTGCAAACATTGCACGCGCTCAGTGCACTAAGGGCTCCCTCCCCCAAAACCACAGCCTGATGCTCAGACATGATGCAAGTGATAAATGTATATCTATCAGTATACACAGTGCAAACAATGTACAAGCGTTTATACAGAGGCAATGCACCCAATCACTTATCTGTCTGTTGGTTTCAACTGCGGGGAAGCGATGCCCAGGAAATCCAAGTCACTCTGCCAGGATAAGTAAGCCAGCTCAGCTCCGCTGCAAGCGTTCTGAAAAGCGCCAAAGTCAGAGTGAAGGAAGAGACCACAGGTCCCTGCTGCTGCGGGGTCCGTGACCTTTTGGCGCCAACCACCCCCAGCCAGCCGCTCCTCAGGTAGGATTTCCTAGTTCCAGTGTCTCCCCCTCAACTGGGGATCACTTGGAACATGCCTGTCACAACGCTGCTGTCCTCTCATCTAGGAGCTCAGCGTGTAAGCTCCGCATAAAATGGCCGCCGCCATCACGGAGCGCCTGTCCCCCATGATCCCCACCTAAATGTGGAGCCGGTTTCAGGGTACTCCGGAGCCCAGGCAGCCTTTTGGAAAAGGCTATAAGCGCTGCACAGGGAGACCAGACAGTGTCTCCCCTGTGCACAGTGAGCTGACAGGACGCGCTTCTGTCAGCTCCTGCTGCGCTAGCAGTGTGAGGATTCACTATGAGAATCCTCACACTGTGCCTACCTAGCTAGGGTGAAAGTTAATAAAACAATAAAAATCCCCTAACTACTCTAATTCTTCGGCTGCTCCTGCAGCCCTTTAGAATAGCACCCACTCCAGTGGGCACCTAACACGAACTGAAGAGTCCAGGGATGCAGTAGGGGAGGAGCCTACCCTCTAAAACTTTAGGATAGGTGCCTGGCTCCTTCGGACCCTCCTACATCCCAGTGTTGAGCTGTGTCACCAGGACCATTGAAAGAGAAATGCTCAGTGCATACACACTGAACGTTTTTCAACCGTTTTGGCGATTTTCCCGGGGGTGGACGACTTTCCATAGCAGGACATGTCCTTTTACTTTGGTGCTGTTCGGATGAAGCTCTTGTGAGCCCATTTGTGGCGGTTTCCGGCTCTGGGTTCCATGCCGGTGCTCTACTCCCAGCCAGGAGGAGTTTGAGTGGAGTGCCTGTGTTCTGTTGTCACGTCCTGCATCTTGGTGCTCTACTCCCAGCCGAGAGGAGTCTCTAGAAGTGCTAACACTGAGTTAGTGTGTGTGTTTTTGTCTATCTGTCTGTCGGAAGTACCATCATTAGTCTGTAGGTCTCCAATGCTTTTCAGCCCCATAAAAAGACATTATTTACAATAGTTTGCTTGCCTATATACATGGATATAACTATATTGGGTGCAAGCGATGCCATTTCTATGGGGTTCATAAGCCCATTATGGGGTTCATAAGCCCATATAGTTGTCTATCAAGTTCCTGAAATTGCAGGGTTAAGAAACTTGGTCCAGCCAATTTCTTGGGCATGAAAAGGAGGATTCTCCCTCCCTGTAAAGCTCCACACCGATATGCTGAATCCCCACACAATGCTGTTTTATGCTCTTAGATCAGTCCAATCAGAAAGTCCAGCACTGTTAGAGAGTAGGATTCTCTTTGTTCAGTCGCATCACAAGGGCACTTACGTGGCACCTGCTCTGGGGTGACACCAAAGTGCCTGCTTCTGCTGAGTTACATGAGTCAGGGGCTGCTCTGTAACATTACCAGGGCCGTCTTTCCCATTGGGCTTAATGGGCAGTTGCCCTGGGGCCCACCCCAATGGGGAAGACGGCCCTGCCCTGGGGAACGGCGGTGGGTGGCGGGGATCCAGGCAGCGACTGTCAGCGGTGACTCAACGGCGGCGGTGATGCAGGAAGCGGGGGGCTTGATGTAGCAATCTGGGTGGCTTGTGTCGAGGGTCCGGGCAGCAGCTGTCAGCGGCGACTCAGCAGTGATCCAGGCAGCGGGGGGGGGGGCTTGATGTAGCAATCCGGGTGGCTTGTGTCAGGGATCCGGGTAGCAGCTGTCAGCGGCGACTCAGCAGTGATCCAGGCAGTGGGGGGATTGATGTAGCAATAAGGGCGGCGTGTGTCAGGGATCCAGGCAGCAGCTGTCAGCAGCCGTCTAGGCAGCGGCTACTCAGACCTTGATGTAGCGCTATTTGCTGAGAGGAAAGCGCTGCTGATTATAAGTCTAGCCGGACGCTGATTGTTCGGACGCTCAGCCAATCAGTGTCCGGCCAGTATTTTCAAAATCTGCAGCGCTTCCCGCCCAGCGGCAAATAGTGCTACATGAAGGTCTGAGAGAGCTGCCTGGACGTCCGCTGACAGCGGCTGCCCGGACACCCCCCCCCCCCCGCCACTGCTGCACATAGGTGGGTGGAGGGGGGTTGTGAGGAGGAGAGGGGGGCCCTAAAAATGATTTTGCACAGGGGCCCACTAGATGGTTAAGATGGCCCTGAACATTATGTCCAGCACCAGGCTCCTGTCAGAGTGTAGAAGCCAGCACTGCAGACAAGGCAATCTTTGGGAGCAGCCTGCATCTACTGGAGTGACATAATAGCACGCTCAGACTGCAAAGCCATGCACCGGGTGCCGAAAGGATAACTGAGGCCGCTGTCCTTGTTTCCAGCCTTTGCGAAGCTGGGAGATGGGAATTGAGCTACCTGAATTAAAGTGATCTCCACCAAAATGGAATGTCCTGCATTACAAAGTATTCCCCTCAGGTAGGAACTGATTGGTCCCTCCACCATGTGTAGCATGTGTACTGGAAGCATTGTGTGGAATAATGTGTACTTGCAACCAGGGGCGCCGATTTCCTTTTTTCTCGGTGGGTGCTCCCAACCCCCGCCAACCCCCCCCCCAAAAAAAAACCCAGCCCCCCCCCCCCCCCTGGACTCACCCGCTGCTCGCTGTCGGGGTCCGGGAGCAGCAGCGCCGCAGCGGGGTCAGGGAGCAGCAGCACCGCAGCAGGGTCCCAGCAGCAGTGGATATGCAGTCAGCAGCAGGGTCCCTGCGGAAGATGTGAACTAGCAGCGGTATTAATACCGCTACTAGTTCCCATCTGCCGCAGGGACCCCCGCTGATGACAGCATATCCGCTGCTGGGACCCCGCTGCCATGAGCCGGTTTCGGCGCCTATGCTTGCAACACTACAATGTGGCATATTATTAACTAGGTAGAATTCCATGTGGCATTATATGAACTGGGGCACTGTGTGGTATTATGTAAACTAGTGCATCCCGATAGAGTGAATCCCAACAGGGGTCTGTAAGCATATTTACCTTCTCCCTGCTCCCACTAACCCTAACCCTCCATTCCTGTAACCTACCCCCGACTTTTAGATCTCAATACTAAAATAATCCACTCAAAGTTTTTGCTTCAAAAGAGACTTAAATTCTGGTCTCAGCCTAATCTATGGTATTGAAAATATGTAAAAGGATACACACTGCGCTGTCAATCAGAACTGTAGTGGGAATATTTGATAATGTGATACAATAGAATGAAAATGTATGAGGCACGCCAAACACAATGAGTAGAGGACACGCTGTAAATGAATGTAAAAAACTCTTTATATATATATAGACAAAAATTAAATATAGGAATAAGGTGGGTAATAAACTAAAATTGGAATATAATTAACATTTATACACTTACATATAGGACCACAAATAATTTGCTAAGATTGGAGGTGGGTAATCCACAGCTTGAAAAAGTCTCCAGTGTTTGGGAGACGAAACGCGTTGCCCCACTTCCGCCCCACTTCCGCCAGTTTACTCAGCAGACTTGTGACGGACTTCCGCCCTCATCCTCGGTCCCAGGATCTCTTGCAGTGATCACACCAGGCTAGAGGCTTCTGCCGCTTCTTCAAACACGCAGCCCGGCGTACAGCTTTACACAGAAACCGGCTTCTGGCGTGCACCTACTCGACAGGCCATCTACAAACAGCCCGCCGAGGCACTACCTCCCTCAAGATGCAGTGAGTGTTTCCATACCCGCAATTCAGAGCGCAACTCGCAACTCCTGCTGTTTGGGCTTATTACTAACTGTGCCTGCTACGCTATACTAACATACAGACGCCTGCTTATTTGTCCTGCCTACCAGCACCTGCATGAACTCTTGTGCGTGTTAGCTTACACGCTAATTCAGGTCAACTTGGCTCTATAACCCTTTGCTGCTATAAGCTGTCACGGCTAAAGGGCTGGATGGAGTCGTGTGGTGCACAGGAACTGGAGACGGACCAGGAGGAGTAGGATTGAAACGTGCCGGTTTAATAACGGATTTCATAAATGATAAACTTCACTCAAATACTTCTTTAAGTGACAGTTGGATAACTTAAATAGAGTCCAGCACAATACTAATAACGGGCAGGTAAATCTGGAAACGTATACTTGATGAGCCAGAGTACATAGAGGAAGATCCGGAAAGAGGTTGATTTGATGATAGAAGAAATGGATCCGGATGACTGAAAGATGATGGAATGAATGAGTTGAATGAAGGAGGACAGCGGAAAGCTGAGCAGGGTAATTCTGGGACACAAGCAGGAACAAGCACTATGTAGGACTTGCAGCATTGGTGTCAGGAGAAAACTTCCTTGTAGAAAGATGCAGGGAGCAAGGCACCAGAGTCAGGAGAGAAAGAGCCAGGATCCGGGAATCAGCTAGGAGTTGTGAATGACTCCAAAGACTCATTGCACTGACACTGATCAGCCTAGGCCGATCCCCTATATCCCCAGGGGGCGGCTGCTATTGGCTGTCAGCGCAGGATGAGGAGGGAACCTCCACTCTGGGCCAATCTGTTTCCTGCCCTTAACCAAGATGGCGACGCCGGCCTCCCGGCGACGCTATATGCAAGGACGCCGCTACTTAATGCTCCCCTGCTGCCATCCCCACCTAGAGCTGCTGCTACCCGCACACCGCAGACCGAGACCTGCACACGCTAGCCGGCGGCGGGCGCGGACGGGTGAGTACTGTACCAGCCGCGCTCCGTCGCGGCTACGTGTGACAGTACCCCCCCTTTTCAGGGTGACCCCAGGGCGCCTATGGGCCTTGTGAGGATTTCTCTGGAGAAATTGCTTTATCAGTTTCGGAGCATGCAAATCAATGGAATCCACCCAAGAGTTCTCTTCGGGACCAAACCCAACCCATTCCACCAGATACTGGGTACGAGAATTGCGGCAGCGAGAGTCTATAATGCTTCTTACCTCGAATTCAGCCCCACTCTCGGAGTTAATCTTGGGCGGTTTGGGAATCTTCTTTTAATAAGAGTTCAACCTTAAAGGCTTGAGGAGGGACACATGGAAGGAATTCGGAATCCTTAGGGAAGGAGGAAGTTGAAGTCTATAAGCGACCGGATTAATGACTTGGATGATAGGGTATGGCCCAATGAACCGGGGAGCCAGCTTCATAGAGGGCAGACGGAGGCGTATATGGCGGGTAGACAGCCATACCCGGTCTCCGACTTTCAATCTGGGCGCTGCCCTTCTTTTCCTGTCTGCCATCCTCTTGTATCGGGTGGAAGATTTAAGAAGAGCGGTGTGGACATCCGACCAGATCTTAGCGAAGCGTTGTAATGAAGTGGCTGCTGCAGGAACTTCGGAAGAGGATAATTCTGAGAAATCCGGAGATCGTGGATGTTTGCCGAATACTGTAAAGAAGGGGGTGGTTCCGGATGAAGAGTGATAGGAGTTGTTATGCATATATTCTGCCCACAGGAGAAGATCCACCCAGTCATCTTGGGAAGACGAGACAAACAGTCGGATAAAGGCCTCCAAATCTTGATTCACCCGTTCTGTCTGGCCGTTGGTCTGGGGATGAAAGGCAGTGGAAAACTTGAGTTTGACCTGTACCGCGGCACAGAGAGCTCTCCAGAACTTTGCAACGAACTGTACTCCGCGGTCAGATACAATCTCTTTGGGCAGTCCGTGGAGTTTAAAAATGGTTGAGATAAAGAGCTGGGCCAGTACTGGAGCAGAGGGGAGACCTTTTAGTGGGAAAAAATGGACCATTTTAGAGAATCGGTCAACCACTACCCAGATTGCAGTATGACCCTTTGAAGGAGGTAGTTTGCAAATAAAGTCCATTGACAGATGGGTCCATGGTTCTGTGGGAATGGTTAGAGGGCGGAGAGGACCAGCGGGAGTTGTTCTGGGCACCTTATGCTGAGCACATCTTACACAAGAGGCGACGAAGTTGGTTACGTCGTGGCGGATGGTTGGCCACCAATAAGAACGTGACAGGAACATCAAGGTCTTTTGTGCTCCTGCGTGCCCTGCGAAGCGGCAAGAATGTGCCCATGTCAATATTTTCTTGCAGAGTTCGGGGGGAACGAACGTTTTACCTGGAGGAGGAGATGGCTGTATGGTGACTTGGGCGAAGACCACCGGATCGAGGATTGGACGAGGAGGTGTCTCTAGGTCAGAGGTCGTCTCAAAGGAGCAGGATAGAGCGTCCGCCTTAGTATTCGTGGTTCCAGGTCGGAATTTAATTTGGAAATCAAAGCGTTCAAAAAACATGGCCCAACGGGCTTGGCGGGCAGTAAGGCACTGAGCCTGTTTAAGAAAGGACAGATTTTTGTGGTCTGAATACACGGTGATCTTATGCCGTGCCCCCTCCAGAAGGTATCGCCACTCCTCTAACGCAGTTTTGACTGCAAGCAACTCCTGTTCCCCGATGGGGTAATTCTTCTCTGCCGGAAGGAATTTTTTGGAGAGGAAGGCACAAGGGTGTAATTCTTGATCCTCACCTTTTTGTGACAAGATGGCCCCGATCCCTTCCGAGGATGCGTCCACCTCGAGAATGAAGGGCCTGTCGAGGTCTGGTTGGAGGAGGATTGGTGCCATCACGAATGCTCTTTTTAACTGCTGGAAGGCAGAGGATGCTTCTGGCGACCATCGGCTTGGATCGGCTTCTTTGCAAGTGAGAGCAGTGAGGGGGGCAGCGATAGTAGAGAAGTTCCGGATAAATCGCCGGTAATAGTTTGAGAACCCTAGGAATCTCTGAATTCCTTTGAGCGTTGTGGGGGCTGCCCAGTCTTGGATGGCTCTCACCTTCTCTGGGTCCATCTCTATCCCGGTGGCGGAGAGAATGTGACCCAAGAATGGAATGGACGTGACCTCAAAAACGCACTTCTCCAACTTGCAGAACAGTTGATTTTGGCGAAGACGTCGTAGGACTTCGGACACTGTCTGTCTGTGAAGTTGAAGATTTGGAGAGAAGATGAGTATATCGTCTAGATAGACCACGATGGAGTGGTACAGCAAGTCCCGAAAGATATCATTTACAAACTGTTGGAAGACGGCGGGGGCGTTACAAAGGCCGAAGGGCATCACCAGGTATTTATAGTGACCGTCGCGCGTATTAAAAGCCGTCTTCCACTCGTCACCTGGACGGATCCGGATCAAATTGTAGGCCCCTCGCAGGTCCAATTTAGTAAAGATTGCCGCCCCTCTGATCTTGTCGAATAGTTCTGCGATAAGGGGTAAGGGATAGCGGTTTTTAATGGTGATGTCGTTCAGGCCCCTATAGTCGATACATGGCCGAAGACCGCCATCCTTCTTTTTCACAAAGAAAAACCCGGCCCCGGCCGGAGAAGTAGATGGTCGAATGAAACCCTTGTTTAAGTTCTCTTGAATGTACGAGGACATGGCCTCAGTCTCGGGTAGCGACAGGGGATAGATGCGGCCACGAGGAGGGAATTTCCCGGCCACCAGTTCTATCGGGCAGTCCCAAGGACGGTGAGGAGGCAGGGTGTCGGCACCTCCTTTACTGAAGACATCTGTAAATGAACGGTATGGTGCGGGTATAGACAAGGGTGGAGCTGCAGAGGATGAAGGACAGTTATCCTCACGTTGTGGATGGGTCTGGTAGACCGGAAGGATCTGAGGAATGCAGGTAGACTGGCAATCTGTTCCCCAGGCCTTGACCTCCATATTGGTCCAATCGATGTTTGGGTTATGTTTAGAGAGCCAGGGAAGGCCCAGGACCATTGGATGTGAGGACTGTGGAAGAATGAAGAATTCGAGGGTCTCTCCTATGAGCAGTGTCACAGGGGTGGTCTGATGGGTGATTTGTCCACTACGAATTCGACTCCCATCCACTGCAGTGAGGACCAGCGAATGACCCAGGGGTTGCACCGGCAGGGCATGTTGGGTGACAAAAGAAGACGAAAGGAAGTTTCCCGCTGCTCCAGAGTCCAATAGGGCCTGAACTCTTTTTCTCCCTTGGGGACACACAAGGGTAACCGGAATGGTGGAATCAGAAGAAGAGGGAGATGGAAGCAAGACTCCTAATCGGACCTCCCTCGGGGAGATTAGGAGCAGTCGTTTCCCGGCCGCAGTGGGCAGGAAGCCAATAGGTGAGCTGAGGAGCCACAGTACATGCACAGATTCTCTCGCCGTCTTCGGGACTTCTCTTCGAGAAATAGACGGGAGCGGTTGATTTGCATGGGCTCATCTGTTGACACCGCAGGAGGCGGGGTTGGTCTGGAAGCTGGTGCGACATTGGAAGGGAATCGAGGGCGAAGGCGATCAGAGTGATTCCTCTCAAGTTGGCGTTTTTGGAGTCGCAGATCGACCTTGTTACATAATGAAATGAGTTCAGCCAGGGTGGAAGGAGAATCGCGAGTTGCTAACTCGTCCTTGATGCGGCCGGCTAGGCCGTTCCAGAAGGCAGAGACAAGAGCCTCTTCGTTCCATCTGAGTTCGGAAGCCAGGGTTTGAAATTGTACAACATATTGTCCCACTGGGCGACTGCCCTGACGAATTCTTAGGATCTCCGTGGCTGCGGAGGACACTCTGCCAGGCTCGTCGAAGATGCGACGGAAGGAAGCCACAAATTCTTCATAGTTGTTGAGGATGGGATCTGCACGCTCCCAGGGCTGGACCCGCCAGTAGGGACACGATGTAAGCCACTCGAGTCTTGGGAGAGGGGAAATTGGAAGGCTGGAGGGTAAAATGGACGTCACATTGATTCAGGAATCCTCGACACCCCCTTGGGGACCCGTCATATTTACTGGGGGTTGACAGCTGCAGATGGTGAGGAGCAGCTGGCCCCGGAGGAGCAGCAGAGGCCGAAGCTCCGGAGGTAGGTGCTGCCGAAACTGAGGGTGCCGCCTGAGGTGGTGACAGGGTCTGGAGAAATTAAGCCACTTGACGCTGGGTAGCCTCTACTTGTTCCAAGCGAGCCATGATGCCTTGAAGAACATCCGTCATGGAGGCCTGTGCTTCACCCGATTCCATCGGGTCAGTGCAAACTGTCACGGCTAAAGGGCTGGATGGAGTCGTGTGGTGCACAGGAACTGGAGACGGACCAGGAGGAGTAGGATTGAAACGTGCCGGTTTAATAACGGATTTCATAAATGATAAACTTCACTCAAATACTTCTTTAAGTGACAGTTGGATAACTGTAATAGAGTCCAGCACAATACTAATAACGGGCAGGTAAATCTGGAAACGTATACTTGATGAGCCAGAGTACATAGAGGAAGATCCGGAAAGAGGTTGATTTGATGATAGAAGAAATGGATCCGGATGACTGAAAGATGATGGAATGAATGAGTTGAATGAAGGAGGACAGCGGAAAGCTGAGCAGGGTAATTCTGGGACACAAGCAGGAACAAGCACTAGGTAGGACTTGCAGCATTGGTGTCAGGAGAAAACTTCCTTGTAGAAAGATGCAGGGAGCAAGGCACCAGAGTCAGGAGAGAAAGAGCCAAGATCCGGGAATCAGCTAGGAGTTGTGAATGACTCCAAAGACTCATTGCACTGACACTGATCAGCCTAGGCAGATCCCCTATATCCCCAGGGGGCGGCTGCCATTGGCTGTCAGCGCAGGATGAGGAGGGAACCTCCACTCTGGGCCAATCTGTCTCCTGCCCTTAACCAAGATGGCGACGCCGGCCTCCCGGCGCCGCTATCTGCAAGGAAGCCGCTACCCGACGCTCCACTGCTGCCATCCCCACCTGGAGCTGCTGCTACCCGCACACCGCAGACCGAGACCTGCACACGCTAGCCGGCGGCGGGCGCGGACGGGTGAGTACTGTACCCGCCGCGCTCCGTCGCGGCTACGTGTGACATAAGCTTTCCACTGTGTATATTCCAAAAACGGCAATCCTCTGAGGGGACATTCCTATTTTTATTATTCAATACCACTCTACCATTCCTGCTGGGACGCCAGCTTACTGTGGTTTATGAAATTGACAAAGTCTGCTATTTTTATCCTCATCATACTGGTCCAGATATTAGTAATTTTTACTGTGTATTAGCATATGTAATTGTGTCCATTATACTCCAATTTTAGTTGATTACCCACCTCCAATCTTAGCATATTATTTTTGGTCCTATATGTATGTGTATAAATGTTAATTATATTCCAATTTTAGTTGATTACCCACCTTCAATCTTAGCAAATTATTTGTGGTCCTATATGTAAGTGTATAAATGTTAATTATATTCCAATTTTAGTTTATTACCCACCTTATTCTTATATTAAATTTTTGTCTATATATATAAAGAGTTTTTTTACATTCATTTACAGCGTGTCCTCTACTCATTGTGCTTGGTGTGCCTCATACATTTTCATTCTATTGTATCACATTATCAAATATTCCCACTACAGTTCTGATTGACAGCGCAGTGTGTATCCTTTTACATACAATTGTTGTGTGAAGGAAAACTAGCTTTTTTCTTCCATCTTTTGAAGTCTGGCAGACTTCTCACTTCTGCAGCAGCCAATCAGAACACCTTTTTTCTAAATTTACTTATTAAGAGTTTTTTATTAATTGCATACCCTTTACCAATTAGCGCCGGGGCTCTTAGGAGATTGGGTTGTCCCCTTTCTCTTAGGAATACAAACCTCCACAATTGAAAATATGTGGTACATAATTGTACACAATTTTTTTAAATGGAGTTATGATGGGCCAGGAAACACATCATTAGCTTCATAGCACTAAACTCAATGCACAGACATTATGAAGGTTTAGTCAACATATCACTTCCCATTATTGCCATACTAAGGGGGGTATTCAATCACCGGTGACCATCTCCTGAAGGGGAGATGACCGCTAGGCCCTATTCAATACTGTCTTACCCGACAACATTGAACAGGGGAGCTCGGCAGAACGAGCCTGAACTGTATATAACTGTGATAATAATTCAGGGTTGCCGACTTTCTTATTCTCCTCTCCGGGAGAGATTCAGTAGCCGCCCAGGGGGCGGGGCTTACGTGTGACATCACTAAGCCCCGCCCCCATGTTGGTAAACCAACAAATTCAGGGATCTCCGTGGAGGGGGCGGGGCTAAAATGACCCGATTGTGTCATTTTAGCTCCGCCCCCTCCTCTGAGACCCGAGGATTGCGGCATTTTAATGCCGCGATCCGGGGGACAGCGGGGGTCCCCCCTGAATCCGGGAGGGTTGCCCACCCTTCCGGGGGGCCGGGAGGGGGCCCCGATTTTCGGGAGACTCCCAGAAATTCCGGGAGGGTCGGCAACCCTGTAATAATTGAACAAATGATATTGGTCTGCTGAATGATTAATGATAACAATTGTGTTGATAGGCTAATGATTTAACAAATTTACTGCTAAATAAAGTTTGTAAAAGTTTCTGGACCACAGTTTGCAATACGAGTTTGTAAATAGTTTCTTTGTTACAGCGTGTAAATGGTTCTAAGTGGTGAGGAACTCACTGGCGTGCCGCACTGGGCTTCCTAGCTTATGATAGTTTTTGGGGTGCCACACCCTGCACCTAGATATAGCGCTAGGGACCCCCAATATACAGAGAAGCCTTGACGTGGCTTGGGGGCATAGCATACACCTGCGCAGGTATATGTAACCAATATATCTGAATTCTATTATCATGAAGTGTTCAAGATTGGTTACTAATACTATTCAGTGTGCTGGGGAAAAATGTCTTGTTTTACTTACTCAGTATTAACCCCTCCCTCATGCACCTGTGTAATATTACTGAACTAATTGAGCATTTACCACTATCTGTATGTGTGGTGAGGAGCAGTCTCCCATTGATTAAGGTGCAATATCATGCCAATGGCAGCTGACACAGCCATGGAAAGAGCATTAACCCTTCCGAAAAAATCTTAAATAAATGGGAAATACATATGTGTTCATTTACATTGTGGCTGCTGCGCAAGTACACAAATTGTGGCATAGTAAGGAATCCTTATGCACGCTTCTGCTATGCATTCACTACAATGGGGCTTGCAGCCAAAAGCGTACGCATCACAGTCCCATTACAGAATGCTGCCACACACATCCGTATGCACCTGACCGCTGTCTGGAACTCTACTATAGTATGTATTTTACCCAAAAATTGGGATATAAGAAAAACAAGGCAGGGTCCCAGATGACACATTCTGGACAATCAGCGGCCCCACTGTTTAGTACAAACAAAAATTCACATAGCAAGCCATGGGATCAGCAGACGAAGAGGAGGAGATTCCAGAGAGTGTGCTCTCCCAATTTCTATTCTGCTCCACAGCACAGTATCCAGTGCAGATGCTGTGGGCTCCTGTGGTAGTATGGGATAATGACTGTCGGGATACTGGCTGTCGGAACCCTATACCACACCCATTATTGGAGGGGGGGTTATTATTACTAGGATGTTTGCAGGATGATGAAATGGAACACAGTGGCGATGTGGAAATGGGACACAGTTTTCTCCAACTCCCCTCCTGTAAGCTCCTGTGAAAGGTGGCATGATGTATTTTATTTGACAGGCTGTATTTAACATCATAAGTAATGCCATACTTTACTACTTCCCTTTACCATCGCCTGGAGATGCTGGATATAGACAACAAATGATCTTATACTGTACAAAGCAAATCAGGAGAATTAACTAAGCTCTTAAGAAAAGGAATATAATGCCTAGTCTCCTACCTCTGTCTCCGTCCTCCATACGTCCCAGACACCCTGTGACTCTGTGTAGATACAATCTGACAATGAACTGTTCCCAGAAGCAGCATTAGGCAGATAGGTCCGGCCTGCTCACTCACACTTGCAACAGGCACCATGAAGTAAAGCACAATTGCTGCCACTGTAAAAATATAGACCACATGTTAAAAATGGAATACAATATAGAAAATGCTGCATTAAAGGCCCCTACACACTGAGCGACTTTGAGCTGAAAGTCGCTCAAAACAGGAGGTTTGAGCGGCTTTCAGCTCAAAGCTGCTCTGTGCGTATGAGCGCTGCTGCGTGCTCCTGCAACATAGCCGGGAAAGCCGTTCATCTGCTGGTTATACCAGCAGATGAGCGGCTTTCAGGACGGCTTTGCATAGTGCTCCTATACAGCGCCGTCCTCCCCCCTCCGTTGGCGCCGGGCAGGGGGAAAGCCGCTCGGTGTGTATTCACTGAGCGGCTTTCCCCCTACCAATGAATGCGATCATCGCTGTCCATACACGCTGGGCATAGTCGCCCAGTGTGTATGGACCTTTTCTATACAGATCCCATATACATTGAAGACATTTTAGCATCAACGGTGTTTGAAAACAATTTACAATTGAGTATCCCGTATCCAAAATGATCGGGAATATTTTTATATTTCAATGATGTATCTTGAGGTATCTTGCATTTATGTGGTATAAACACATCAAACACATGAAATACACACAAATATGTGTTATTTGTGCATGAAACAAGGATTTAAAACATGAAACAAAGTTTGTGTACTATCTCAGGCAGTGAATTATAATGGCAAGCAATCATTTTCTTGCACATATTTAGTGCCAGTTACATACAGATGGAGCACCGCCAGCCAGCCTGTAGAATCGCCAGATCCCTTGAGCTAACGCAGGCTGATGGTCAGGCACTTCATCTGACGGGGATGCGTGAGCGTCTCACACGCACGTGCGTCCCCATCAGCTCGGTGGTGAGCGGTTTCCCTGCCTGGCTCCACTTCAAGGAGATGGGCGGGGATCGGTGGGAGCTGGGGCAGGCTGCGGGGGTTCTGCTGAGGGTGGGGGGAGGGCTCTGACGGAATGGGGCTCGCAAGCTTCTTGTGCGCGCATGGCCCATTCCGTCGGCTGGCGAATGGCGACAGAATGGCGAATGGCGAGCTGCTCTATCTGTTTCATGTCCCCAATAATGCCAGTCTCAGATGTCCCCAGTAGTGCCAGTTACAGATGCCCCCAGTAGTTTTTTAGTTAAAAAAAACCTTTTTGGAAACTATGGTTTTTTGGAATAATTTGAATAACGGATATTTGAATAAGGGATACTCAACCAGTACCAGAAACACATCCCAAAGAATTCATCATAATTTGCTGAAGTTGACTTGAAAGATCTAAAGAACAAGACCACGTAGTGAAACGCGTTCTGATGCCTGTGGATTCGTACTGCTCCATGGTGACAGACACTGTGACTGTGCGACACCCTTCCAAAAGGTATTTTCCGTGAAATAGGTCACCCCTCCGGCAGCAAATTGAGTCCCTGCAATTCAAAAGCACCAGGGCTGCCTAACACTGCATACGGAGGTGGCACCTTCTCATGCTTACTCTTTCTTTGATTTCTCCCAGTGTCCCGATACCCTCTCTCACCTCCGTCCACTTGGTAAAGATGGAGGCAGCAGAAGGAGCTTCGGAACTGTCTGAATCTTTACATTCACAGTAATCTCTAATGTATGCTCCTGAATTTATTCTTTCAATCTATAACAATTTGGATATTTTGCATTTACTGGCTCAATATTGTATCAAAGGACAGTTATCGTGCCATTATAGTAACTGATACTGATTGGCACTGTCGCATATCTACACCACGTGACCTACAGATTCCGTGTAGGGGCTACCTATCTGGTAATGCATCCAGTCCCTGCAATCCATTGGCATCAGGGACTGCCTAACATTACACATGTCCCCTAAATCTGTCTTTTCTATCTTCAACCCAGCGTACGGACATCCCACTCTCACCTCCGTCCACTCATGGAAGATGGAGGAAGCATTTGGGAAGTTTAAAGCCAGATCTGTATGTGAATACACACAGGACACACACATTGAAAGTTGATAGTCATCTTAAGACTTATATGCAATGCTTGATATATATTTGCACACACATGCTATACTGTGACAATAGTGTAGTAAAGTTGGAGATGAACTTGCACACACAGGCAACACCCTAAATTTATGAGGAAAACCAACAATAACTACAGTCAATGGTGTGACTTTTGGAACAGTCAAAATCCTTTAACAATCAGTACCACTTTAGACACACTGTCAGCACCTAATGAATTGCAGCATCTTTATTACAAAATATAATACATGCACCTCAATTGTATTTATTTTGTGAATGTTTAAATTGGTTAAGGCAGATTATATATTATTTTTGATCCTTTATTCTTGACACCACTATTTTTGTAAAAGTGAAATAAAAGTTATATTTTAGGTCTACTATCTCAAACTGTGAAAAGTGTGCCTCCACCAAAAAATATATTGTGTTGGCCGCAGTCGCGGTCAAACTCACCAGTTATATGAATTCTACTTATTCAAATTTCTGTGGGCACCTCCAGCTATTATAAATTACCTGATTACCATATCCACTACCTAAACTGTTTATATACCTTATATCCTGTGGTAGCTCTTACCTCAATGGATGAGGGGGGCTGCCCCTCCGCTGCCACCGCCAATCGCGGTCCCAGCTGCCAGTCCCCCATGCGGGGCCGGCGCATGCGAAGTAGCTTCTACGGTACTGCGCATGAACTGGCCCCCAGCCCCTATGGGCTGCTTTTGCAGCAGTCCCCAGAGGCATATTCAGGGTGCTGGCCCTGGTGCATGCGCAGTATTGTCTTCGTAGTGCGCATGCACGGAATCCGTTTTTTATGGGCTGCTGCTCAGCAACCCATGTAGAGGGACTGCCTTGGGTGACAGACAGGTCAGACTTCCAATAGGAAGTCACTGCCAATCACAGTGAAGCCAGAGCAGTCTCACAGACTATTGGCGGATTTTACCTGGGGGAGCTTCAGTCCTGCAGCCAATATGTAAAAACCGCCACTGTTTACATCTGGTCCAGTGCAGGATAACATCTAAAGATACACTACCAAATAAGTAAAATGTTTCTACCTCCCCTAGCTAGATCCATCCATTTTTCCTATTTTTGTTCTGTAATACAAAACCAGCAATTCAATCAAGTAACAATTTTGGTAATGACAAATAGGTGTGAGTATTAGGACCAACCAAAAGCTGAACTTTTCAGCTTGTGATTGGACCTCCCACCCCATTTTTTTTTTCAGCTGGGGTTGTGAATAGGAATAGAGTTGCTCAGTTAAAATAGCTCATAGAGCAACCCCTACTGTATCTTTGAAGTATGTACTTGGAAGTTGTACGACCCCTAGGAAAAATAATCTGAACAATATTTTCCAGCAATCGGCCTTGAATCAGTGAGGGATCTTTGTCCTAAGAAGGCAGTGCATTCAATGTAGCCCAACTACACGGTGCATTCACTGAGTCACATCCAAACACATAACACCTACTGTACTTCAGCCAAGATCCACTATTTCCAAATACTGACATGTCATGAAAACAGAACATATTTTTTACACACAAAAATTAAAGAGATTATTTTATCAACGTCCGTACAATTAACATCATTGGGTAATAATAGTAAAACTATTATTGACAATTGTTTTATGTTGCCAGCTTTCTGTACTTTAAATTTTAAACAACCAACAATATAACACTCTAATTGTTTATTTTTTTAATTTAAGTCTCAACTGAATCTAATCAGTTTTAATTTTGGGTTGTCTTCAGTGCTACTTACATAGGGGAGATGTACTAAGCCTTGGAGAGAGATTTACCACCAGCCAGTCAGCTGCTATCATATTACACACTGTGGGGTCTATTCATAAAGAAGTGAACAAAGTGGAAAAGTGAGCCAGTGGTTGATGGCAACCAATCAGAATGCACTTGTTACTTGTAAGCTGATTGGTTACCATGGGCAACTTCTCTACTGGCTCACTTCAGAGGCAGATTTTCCACAACGCAACCTAGGTGCCTGCCTAGGGCCTGGCAGGTCCAAAGGGGCCTCATAATGATATCCTGGTTATCCAAAACATCCCCAGTGGAGCATTGTATGACTATCAAGTGATGGTCCCAAGTAAGTGCAATATATCTCACTTCGAGAACCACAAGATTTTCTACTTTTATTCACAACTCCATTCAAAAATCCATGGGTATGGGGCTAGACTGGGTCACAAAAGGGTGGGTTCAGCTGCCATTCCCAGCTAGTCTGTGCCTTTGTGATTGCAGCTTGCCCCCTAACTCCAAAATGAATTTACCCCTTAGAGCTCGAGATACATTTTCAGACTGTAACATACACATCTGATTTACACCAGACATACATCACATACCTCCATATCACTGGCCAATATTGTAAACCAGTGGTTCTAAACCTCGGCCCTCAAGGACCCCCGACGGTTCACATTTTCCAGGTCTCCACACAGAATCGCAAGTGAAGTAATTAGCTCCACCTGTGAATCTTTTAAAATGTGTCAGTGAATAATGAGTGCACCTGTGCACCTGCCGGGTGACCTGGAAAACGTGCACTGTTGGGGGTACTTGAGGACCAAGGTTGAGAACCACTGTTGTGTACAATATAGGTGCAATAAACAGATTATTTATAAAATCCTATGTAACACAGCAGAAAGAATCCCCTGTCTTCCGTCTGCAAAAAATACAATAACAATTTTCTCAAACACATTCACAAAAGCATAATCTATGCCTGGTTGATGAACAAAGCACCAATCAATGTTAGCATTGAATCAGCAACAGCCACTTGCAAGCAGTTTGGTAGCACTAACGAATATCATGTGCTATTTGCGCCTTCCCCTGAACAACTGCATGTAATGTGGCTTTGTCAGGTGTATATATCACTGTGCTCAGTGAGCATTCACAAAAAATATACTACTCATGTAGAACCTTGCATCAACAATTAGTCGTTATGTAAGACTAGGGAAAATAACAATGATAATTATTTTCTTGAATAATTTGGTCCAAACAATTGTTAAAAACAATAGTTTACCTGATTGCATTTTAATTAAATTTGACGTTTCAAAGGCACTGAATCCAGCACTAGTGTCTCTAAAGGGGTGTACACATGGAGCGATTTTTGCTAGGGAGCGATTTCAATTAAGCAATTTTACTAGATACAACAGCGATTTTAACTATTAACTATTTAAGCTATTTTGTCAATACTAGAATTAACATACTTGGTTGGTATTCATTGCAGATCGCCTAGTGAATATCTCCCTCAGCAGTGAATAGCAGTGATTTTGACTAGACAGCCAGCGATCAAGTCAAAATATTCTTGCCTGGCAACTCTTTTTTACTAGGTGATATTATAGGGTGATTTGTCTAACCTTAAAGCTGTGTACACACGGGGGCGATAGGGGCTGAAATCGCTGGATATATGGTCGCAGGCGACCATATTGCGAGTGATGGGAGTGTGCCCCGGCGATAAATCGCCGGGTGCGCGCTCCCGTTTTCAGCCCCGTTCTAATCGCTGGTCGCAGGAGCTTGCCAGCTGATTACCTCTGCGGCACCGCCGGCAGAGGTTCCCTTTCATCAGCGACCATCTCTGGTCGCTGATGAAAAGGAGAAACTGAGCAATATATTGCTCAGCCATATATTGCTAGCAATATATGGCTGAGCAATATATCTCCCCCATGTATACACAGCTTAACAGCAATCTTTACTAACCTTCTAAGCAATTTTGACTATGTAGTCAAAATCGCTTAGAAGGATCGCTCCGTGTGTACATCCCTTTAGGAACTGGTGAATTATTCTTTGTTATCTGAATAACATACAAGTAACTATGGTGTACAGTTCAAAGAAACTTTGGTACTTGTGTACTAGCATGGCGCCCATCGCATCGCAGACCATAAGGCATGCGATGGTATGCGATGTTGCACGATGGCAGCCGATGTTATACAATTTTAAATTGTATACCATCGAATTGTATGGCATTGTATGCCATTCTATCGCATATACAATGGTATGCGATTTAAAATTGTATAAGCACCCTAAAGGGTTTTCCCATGTTAAAAGTGGCCCCTATAACTTAATTAAACGTGTTGGGTGCTTACTATGTTAAAAGCACCCCCAATGGCACCCCCACTATCAACGCCAACCCGAAGCGAGGGGCGGCTGTACGCGGCCTACGACCTTTTCATACCCCCACTATCCACGTCGGCGTGGAGTCTAATTTATATAGCGCGGCGAGCCACCGAGCCCGAAGCGTGGCGAGCGCCGCGAGCCCCGCGAGGGGACGCGTAATACATGTAAAGTAATACGCGTCCCCTCGCGGGGCTCGCCATGCTTCGGGCTCGCCACACTATACAAAATCAACTCCAGGCCGACGTAGATAGTGGGGGTATGAAAAAGTCGTAGGACGCTTACCGCCGCTGCGCTCGCCACGCTTCGGGTTGGCGTTCATAGTGGGGGTGCATTTAACATTGTAAGCCCCCATTAGGGTGCTTATACAATTAAACATTGTATAGGGAGCTTATACAATTTAAAATCGCATCGGGTGTATGCCATGCGATGGCATGCGATGCAATACGATTATATGTCGTGCGACCTTATATCGTGGGCGCCGTGCTAGTACACAAGTACCAAACTTTAAGATAAATGGTTTTAGTTCAGTCTGTCTGATAATGACTTTAAGACAAGCCATACTATCTACATATTTTTGTATGTGAGGCTCTCTTGAAAAGTGAAAAGGTGGAAACTGTCACTCTTTACAACATACCAAAGACAGATTCTGAAGCAGGTATCGGCTTTTTCAGGATTATCTGAAATGTATTTCGTGTTCTAGAAACCACAAAGCTGTGGATAGATGACAATAAATGTAAATATTTGAGTTGTGTATTTTTATAAGCGGTACATAGGGTGGTGTTCTCCCGGGATGCGGTCATTTGGTCTACAGCATGATGGTCGACACCATTAGGTCGACATGGGTCTAGGTCGACATGATTCTAGGTCGAAAGGTCATTAATTAGACAGGTCGTTAGTTCGACAGGTCATTAGTTCGACAGTGAACCTACCATCCACTAGAGCATGGTGGGAGAATAAAATAGTGTGCCGAGCATATCGAGGCACCGTGCCCAACGCATAGCGAGGGCAGCGAGCGATGCGAGGGGATGTGGTGCACTTTAAACTGTGTCCATGTCGAATGTGTTCACATTTAGGTAAAAAAAAAAAAGTGAAAACCCCATGTCAACCTTTTGACTGTCGACCTAGACATTGTCGAACTAATGACCGTTGGACCTTTTCCCATGTTGACCTAATGGTGTCGACCTAATGACTGTCGACCATCATGCTGTAGACCAAATGATCCCAACCCGTTCTCCCAATATGCATGCAATACAGAATCCTACACAAAATCCATGGATGGATTTTATAAACTTTTATTTTAGATTTTTAATAACATATTTGAAAGCTCATTTGTCAAGATGATGACAACTTGGATGTACAATATGAGCATTGCTTCATATAGAAGTGCATTTAATATGGATATCTTCCTAAACTAGTTTGATCCAAGCTTCTCAGCACTACTAGGGGACAATACAGCTGTCTACAGGAACATAATGACATCCTCAGTGTCACTAAAAGATGCCTACGGGGCAAGTTCAATTAAGTGCTGCCTACCATACAGTAACTGCTTATGTGTAATCAGCTCCTGATTATCTAATTCAGTGGTACCCAGGGTACCATGACTATATACTGTCGTAAGGGCAACACAGATGGTGTAGTGGTTAGCATTACTGCCTCACAGCACTGAGGTCATGGGTTTGATTCCCACCATGGCCCTAACTGTGTAGAGTTTGTATATTCTCCCCGTACTTGTGTCGGCTTTCTCCGGGTACTCCGGTTTCCTCCCACAATCCAAAAATATACTGGTAGGTTAATTGGCTCCCAACAAAATGAACCCCAGAATGTCTGTGTGTGCGTGTACATGTGGTAGGGAATATAGATTGTAAGCTCCACTGGGGCAGGGACTGATGTGAATGTTCAACTATACTCTGTAAAGCGCTGCGGAATATGTATGCGCTCTATAAGAAACTGTTAATAAATAAATATCCATGCATACTTGCTGTGATATCCATGCATACATGAAACATTGGGGGTGATACCGGTTGACACGCAGTGCTGCAAAGTACGCAGTTCTGCGCTTCTTTTAAATCCCGCTAGCAGCCCGCAGAAATGTCCTCCCCCCTCTCCACATGGTTGCAAATTTATGTTTTGCTTAAACATCCATTTCCAGCCTATGGGGCCAAACCCACATCATTCGATGATGAGGAAGGCACACGCAAAACGAAGACAATCTCAGGTATCTTAGCTTTGTGTGTGTTCTGGAGGGGAACATCGCAGGCATCTGACATCCGGTGATGTCAGCTGCCCGCCCCGGCCACCCGCATCACTGGGTCATTACCATGGGAACGCTGGATGTTCCCTTGGCTGCCTCCCCACCCATCTCCCCCCGCCCACAGTGTTGTGTGCAAAGTCCATTTTCTGTTGTGGCTGGGATCAGAGGCATAACTCTGGGAGGCAATGGAGTCATCTGCTGTCAGGCTCCTGCTCCCAAGGGGGCACTTCTCCCCCCTGGAGACACACACACATTCACACATGCGTACTGTACATATTTACATAAGGTGGTGTGAGTGTGTGTGTGTGTGTGTGTGTGACCAATATTTAACTGGCTGGAATGTTTGAAGCATCCTGATGATAATTCAACACAAATGAAACGCAGTGTTTTAGGGATTCTCAGGCCCCATGAATCAAACCCTGATAAAATTAAAATGTCTATGGCTGTATTCTATTATAGAACGCATAGTGACTGTGTGTGGAATATAGCTTTATTGTCTATTTTTAAAATGTTCAGAAAATGTAATATGTGAGAAATATACATATTTACAAGTATACATTTATACTTTATAAATGTAAAGTGGCGGCAGATCTACCGCTAAGGTTTTAAAAGTTGGGGGAAGAAAGGGGGTATTGGTCCTGCACTAGACACTGTATATGAATAACTCAATCCAATCTGAAAAATATCAACTACCATATAATTTCCATAGGCGATTCACAGCAAAATGGCGTGAGTGGGCGGCACCTAATCCAGCAAGTGGGCGGAACTACAATCGCGATGCTCGAGCAGCAATTAAAAACCAGCACGGAAAACATTTGCTCCATCAGGGGGGTTTCTGGGCAGGGATACAGATAGGGGGGTGCTGTGGGTACAGCTGTCCCGGTCCCTGGCCTTTGAAAAGGTTCGGGCAGCTCATTT